>NC_065588.1:23613272-23916303 GCF_024542745.1 Macaca thibetana thibetana | reverse complement strand
AAAAAAAAAAAAAAAAAAAAAAAAGCCGGGCATGGTGGTGTGCACCTGTAGTCCCAGCTACTCCGGAGGCTGAGGCAGGGGAATCGCTTGAACCCTGGAGGCAGAAGTTGTGGTGAGCCAAGATTGCGCCACTGCACTCCAGCCTGGGTGACAGAGCAAGACTCCGTCTCAGAAAAAAAAAAAAAGAAAAGGAAAGAAAGAAATCTTGTCCAAGTGTCTCTCCTCCATTAGATTTTGACCTCCTAGAGCAGTGGTCAGCAAATAAGGTCCACAGGCCAAATCTACCTCAGCCTAGTATTGTATGTTCTATGATCTAAGAATGTTTTTCCATTTAATTGTTGAAAAAAATTAAAAGAAGGATAATGTTTCATGACACATGAACATTACATGAAATTCAAATTTGTGCCTATAAATAACGTTTTATTGGAACACAGCCATGATTTTTCATTTACATATTAATGTAATGTAATGCTACAATGGTGGGGTTGAGTAGTGCAGCCTGCAAAGCTTAAAATATTTCCTTTCTAGCCCTTTATAGATAAAATTTGCCTACCCCTGTCCTAAAGAACAGCAATAAAATCATAGCCACTCCATTATCCAGAGTTCCTAGCATAGAGACTCCTAATTGAACAAGTTAATTAAATGGTTGAGTAAGCTATCTCTGACCTGAACCATTCACACAAGGGGCTCCTGGCTCTGATCCTAGTGGACATTTAATAAAGGAAATACTGAATTATGAAGACCTATAGCATTTTCTCTGCCATTATCTGTATGATCTTGGACAAGTACTTCATTTCCCTTTATATGAAAATAAAATAATTACTTTAAAAAGTCTTATAGTTCTTTTCAGGCATGAAATTCTAGAGCTATCAATGTTTTTAATAAGTCAATGGACCGTTTAAGACATATGGACCAAAAGAAGAAAAGAATAATGAACTCTTATCAGATATCAGTTTTATCATTGGTGTTGATTAGGTGTTCTGTGGTGATTCAAATTTAAAAAAACGTTGTTGTTGGTACATCAGAATTGAAGATCTTGTATTGTGAGATTTGTGGTCTATAGAGTAATTTATTTACCTTGCTTTCAGTGATAATTGTGTCCAAATAATTAAAGACAGACACTTTCAGTCTTAGGTTTTGCTAGAATCTTCAATTATCCTGTGTTCATTTCTGTTTTTATCATTTTCTCCTCCTTTTTGTGGCCCCCACCCCTAGCTAGATGGAGGAAATTGCTGGTAACTGACCTGCATGCTTTATATAGATTATGAGAATTGCAAAGTTCTTACAACTCTAAAGTGACTTCTTTGATTCTAACAGGAATGCCCATTATAATCTTGGCCCTTCTATAAAGATTTCTTGAAGGAAAATATCACAATAATTATTTAAGGAGTCTTTGGATGAAAACTCTTTTGCAGTTTATAGCTGTTCTTAACCTGTTTTAAAAGGTCATAAAATATTTCAAAATAATAGACTTTAAAAATATTCTTGTTTTCTCAAGAATATGCCTGAGTAACATTGATCAATTTTTCTAAATGTGGGACTGTTATCTTAAAAGAAGTTGACAAATAGTGGAAACAAAAAATGCTTCCAATAATTTAGAATCTGTTAATTGAAGTGAAAAAATTGTGTACATTCAGAAAAATTTTCAGAAAAATTCTTTTGTAGATCTGTCAACTTTTATGAAATAATCTCAAGAAATATCTTCATATGAAGGGAATTTTCCCATTTCCTCACTTCCGGTATTTGGGTCCTGCTGCTCTGTTGCAGTCTTTTCCACTGCTTTCTACAGGAACCTCTTATATTGAAGGCCTGGAGCCCTTCAGTATGGGACATATTATACAAGGGAATAAGTTTCCTATAGGCCCACTGCTTCAGGGTTTGTTTTGTGGTCTATCATTGAATCAGGTTAGTTACTAGCAAGTATGTGAAAGGCAATGCAAGAGAATCAGTTTCAATGAGATCAGCACATGTTATGTAAAGACATTTTTTAAATTCCACAGGGGATATACGTTAGGGGAAATTGGCATTATTGATACTACCTCTAGTTTTCTTATCCTTTTTATTACTGAAAAAATATTTACCAAGCACTAAAATCTCTATTTGGAATTTTGAATGCCAAAATACATCCATAAATAAATATTCTTTTAATTTATAGAAATAAAAAGCATTTTAATACTCTTAAATTCTCATTTAGATTTTTGTTTCATCTGAAAATTCATTGTTTTTTATAAGTCAAGATTCACATTGTGATATTAAAGAAAAATATTGCCCTTATTTTGCTGCATATGACAGGCTGATTAAATATCAAAGTATTGATAGCATTATTTTATTGTTAAAAATGTATGAAGTTATTTCAATAAGAATAATTCAGCAAGTATCTCCCGTTATATTTATAATATCTAAAGAGATTATTTTACTAATTGTTTTAAAATACAGACACACCTCCCAGAACTCAGAAATTATGAACTTCCTTATTAAAATTCAAGCACGCATGCTATTTCTTCTGTAGCAAAATGGTACATGGATGAAGAACGATAGTTTTAAAATATGTCATTTTTATCTAAAACAAAATAAGCACTTACTTGCCGAAGATAGGTTTCTACCTGTGATAATGATTATAGAACAACATATACTTTTATTAAAGCACATTTGAAATACCTTCTTTCCATGTATTTACTCTCTGCTTTTTCTGAAAATACTAAATGCTCAGAAATGTGGTCATCAGATCTTGTGATTGGTATGTAGGTGAATGAGCCGATGCATCTGCACCCTTCTTTTTCCTTATCTTCCCTGGGTGTCCCTGAGCTTTCCCCAAGCTGAGACAGATGGCTGCTGGTTTAGTTATGTGCGTGGGAGAGAGGGACTTCCACATGTGATTTTTACCATTTGGTAGTAATTAGTTTGTTGTATAAATTAACATTAACTGAACCATTCTTCAGGCATTGTTTGTAATTATCTTCTTTGAGTCTCTGAGTTGTGTAAAGAAATAAAAAGCAGGAAAGAAACTGCTCCTTATTTTTTAAAAGTTGAAGAATCTATCATTAGGCAGGATAGAGTGACAGTTATTGTTGTACGCCCAATACACTGAGAACTTTAAAATAACCATAAGGCAAAAGAGCCGAAGATTTTTCTGGAATGGAATGGTTTAGAAATACAATTAGATTTTCTGAAAATGTGTGCTTTTTGCTGTTGTTTAGACAGCACTGAATGTAAGAAGAAAAAGAAATGTAGTTTGAGGAGTTTTTCTTCCTATCATTTAGCAATTTTAGTTCTCACAATAACTGCCACTTGAATGTTACTGTCGAACTTGTCTTTTTATTTTTTTTTTACATGTTACATACTTCATATAGATACTTTCATGTATCAGTGTAAATTTTATGAGAATAATACGTTTCTGAGATACAGTACATCAATATTCGTCTTTTTAGGCAAAGCTCTTCATCACTCAGTGGGATTTTGATATTTCAGGCTTTAAAGTCGGAATGGTGTTTAAGGTCATTATTCCCTCTGACACCCGGTGTTCCTGATGCAGGTATTGGATATCAAAGAAACAAAACAAACAACCTATATTTCTTAAAATTCTGCTGGTTGGTTTGGCCTTGCTCATGTTATTTATGGGCTTAAAATTTTATTGTGTCTTTCTCTAAAGAGATCTAATAACTAATACCATATAACAGATTGTCCTTTAAAGTATAAATGTTTCTTTCTGAAAAAAAAACCCATCTGTGTTTTTCTTTGGAAATTGCTTTAAGATATTACCAAGAAGAACAAATTATTGATAGACATATTTTGACCCAAAGTATTTAAAATGTGTCATCACACTTTTACTGTCTATAACACAGTCATAACTTTGATGTAGGCAAGAAAATATGATGGTCATTATTTGACCAAGAGTTTCTTTATTGCAGCTCATTTGATAATAAAATCTCAGTCATCAGTATTAATATTTGTGTAGACTTATTATTAGATGATTAAAAAAACAGAAATATATACCATTAGTAGCTGTTTTCTATCATACAACTTCATTTACTGGATGCCAGACTTTAGTTGTAGAAACTACCAGCAGTGATTATTTATCGGCTTTTTTCTTTTGAGTATTGTTTCAGTTCATTTCATGAAATACAATGATTTGATAGGTCTTCAAGATTTAAAAATATCCTAATATTATTGCAAATTACTTGAAAAAATAAGAGCATTTTGTCTTTATTTATTTACAGTGGCTACACTTACTACACATATAAGTTAATGAGCAAAACTAAGGCACGTTAAAAGCTATTTTTTATTGATTAAGCTTTTTCATATATTCTGAAGTTAACAAAGAGATATGTCTTTTTTAAAAAGAGTGTTTCAAGAAGACTTTCTGGTTTATTACAAATTAGGCTTATTTTTAACTACTTCTAATTCAGAACTTATTTTTATGAAATAGGAAAACTGGAAGTACTATGTGCCTAGAACTTGGCCTTCCCATGAAATACTTCATCCAGTATTTCTCATCATTCATCAAAATGTTAAATCATGCTTTTCTTTAAATATATGTCACTTTTGACCATTTAAAAAGCCCTAACTTTATTTAATATTCAAAAATTTTGCCTCTCAACATAGTTTATGCACACATATTTTCTCACAAACGGGAAAAAGGAAAGCATTATTGTCTTATCTCTTTATTTTGGCTGTAAATCAAATAAACATAAAAACCTTATGTTTTGTGCTCTTCAACATTGAGAGTTGGCTAAGAAGCAAGGAGCCTTAATCCTGAAGATATTTCCTTTCCCTGCCTTACAGGATAGAAGTATATTTTCTTTTAAATAGGGCAGGTATTGAACTTGGTAAAATTTTGAAGGGCAAACTTTATGTCTACTGAAAAATTCATTTTATATAATATATGTTACTGGCAAACAATATGAGTGCAATTTGGGAACGTATTTTAATGGTATGGTTTTCAATCTGAATATTAGGATTCTTAATATTAGGCCAAAATATTCCTCTGTGTGGGGGGAAAATAATCTTTATATTCCTCAAGTTAATTTAGAGCCTAATTCTTGGAAGTGAAGCAAAATGAACACTTCTGCTTTCAGACTGATTTTGCTTCATTTATATACTTGTGTTCATAAGAATACAGAAATCGAGGCTTGCAAGCATCTTTTGAGGAAAACACAATACCTTACTCACCCCCACTCAGATTAAAATAATCAACTACTGACAAATATCTAACACAAAAACCCCCTCTGAATAAGTTTTTTTGGCAACTATTTGAAATGCAAACTCTTGTATGACATATTTTGGAACCAAAGATAAGAAGAGAGAGAGAGGGAAAAAAAGCAGCTCTTCTGTGGCTGTGAAGCTCAAAAAGAATATATTAATTAACCCAAGAGAATTTCTAGGAAGCTGTAGTGAGAAACTGTAGCTTTGAAATGTAGTGATCTTTATCCACTGTTGAGCTTGGGTCAAAGACCTTGGACAAGGAAGGAAAAAAGGGAAGGAGATACATTATAGAAACCAGATGTTAAAAACTGATAAAGGCTGACCAGCCCCCCCCGCTGCTAAAATGTAACCCCACCTCCATCAAAAAGGTGACATTCTCCTCTGAAGGCCCTCTGTCCTTCTAGGAGAAAAAGCGACACAATTCTGGCTCTGCATTTTTCCTTTGGCCTACCTTGTCGAATGGCCCTAGAAGACTAAACAGGTGTTATCTACTTTTGATTTCAGTGCATTTAAATTAATCCTGTCAGCTCAGCTGTTAAAACAACTGTCATCTCCAGCTGTTAGTAATTTTCGACTGGGCACTTTCACAGGTTGCCAAGATCTGAGCCTGCATTGTGTGTCTCTCTGAATGCACTAGAGTAACAATTTGTGGGCTTTTTAAAGGGGACTGGTATTGTGATGCTGTACACATGAAATGATCATAATAATAATTTCAAAATACAGTCTGGTGCCATGTTTTGTAATATATAAATAAACCATGTGCTGCATGCCACTCTTTTCTATATTCTGTCGTGTGTTACGTAACTTTTTGGTGTACTTAATTCAATGAACAGTAAGTCAACTTGGAAAGCATAAAAGGACGAGATATAATAAAGAAGTTGGGAGACAGAAGATGGTATTGCACCTGCTTTTGATAGCTTCTATGTTTCCAGAAACAATAGTTACTTCTAGTAGATACATGTTTTTTCTCTTTCATGAAAATATGCAGTAGAATGTTTTGTTGCATTTTAAATTAGAGTAACTCTATACTTTCAAACCAAATATTTGGTTTGAAATATTTGTCTTTGACTAGATCCTCTTTTATTGAATATTTTACATCATAAGAGGCATTTACTATATAATTTCAGTACTTGGGATCTATTTCATTAGTGGCATTCTAAGCTAATATTGTGGAAAATGTATTGGGAAATTCAGTCTATTATCAATTGTAATCTATTAAAAATGTGTAGTAATCTCTCAAATCTTTTTTTTTTTTTTTTTAAGACTGTCATTTGTCACTGATGTAACCATCTGGAACCAATGAGTTTTCCTCCTGGTTTAACCTTACACATTAAAAAAGGGAAAAACTATAGATTTTCTGCTTGGTTAAGCAAGATTGAATTTGAGTATTAGGTTTGTTTTTTTTTTTACTAAACTATGTTTCAAAAACTCAATAGATGACTCTTAAATTGATTTTAAGTTATTTAAGAATAATATAAACAGATCATTAATGAAAACAGGCTTTAATAAAATGTAGTAGTCACATAATTTGGGGCCACTTTACAATTTTTTAAAATTTATGTAATACTGGTGTTGAATACATTTACACTAATTTATTTGAATAATACTCTATGCTAATTTCTAAGAAATTCTGGTTTTCACATTTATTTGTAAAAATGGGGCTTATTTCTTGAGAGAATATTATATGCACAAGGTACTCAGTGAAAAATTCAATAAAAGATGTAAATTGAAAAATATTTCTGTTTTCTGCTCCTATTCCTACCACTGCCTCTCCCTACCCACCAGCCCGTTCCTCTTTTAGGTTTTGTGTAACATGTTTTCTTCTGGATCCCTCCAGAGATGTTCTGTGCATATATAAATATATAAACACATAGAAATATCAGTTTGTGTGTGTACGTGTGGTTTATATCAGAAGGATATCTCCCATATACACACCAAATTTATATTTCATTATCTCTGGATTTACATGATGTCGGTTCTCTAAAAAAGCATATGAATACATGAGTTTGAAGGATAAGATTACAATGTATATGATGTGTGTATGCAAATTACTTATTTTGTGCCTGAGGATTATAATTTAAATTGAATAAAGAATATTGATTTGTCGCTACTTATCAATATTAAGATATTCTTAAACCTAATAGGTCCACTATTAGAAGCTATTGGTATGAATATTCTCACATATATGTGCTGGAATATGTAAGAACATATGACATTACTGTTACAGAAAAACTAGAGACATTCTAAGTGTCAGGGGACTGGCTAAGGTAATTATTATGTATTCATAAATGGATTACGATAAGACTGTTAAACGGCAAGAATCCTAATTCATAAAACTATGGAAAGATGCCTACTAGTTATATTTTAATTTTTAAAAGTAGAATGATAGTAGTGATAAAATTATCTTATTTTTTATAGTATATATGCATGCTTGTATAGAAATTTATTTAAGTATGAAATATTTTTATCTTAAATTAGATATAAGTTACAAATAAGTGTTTTATTTTGAATATTTACTTTGGTCATTTTTAATTAATATTTGATTAATTGGTAAGGATTAAATCTTAAATAAGTGAACCATCTTTAGTGATGCTAATAAAAGTCAGTTACCAGTGGATTTTGTTTTTAGTTTCTATAAACATCAGCTTACATTGGAAGAGAGTGTCATTAAAAACTAAGGGAATATACAAAACTTATATGTGAAGGCAGCAAGTGAGAGATGATGGGGTGGGAAGGGACATTACTTTTAAAGGATCATGGGAAAGTCATTGAAAAGGTGATAGAAATGCAGAGTTAACTTTGATTCATTTCCAAAGCTATATTTGTAGAAACATCTCCCCTTAAAATTTGCTGGAAGAAGAAGCTCCTCTGAACATACTTGTTCATGTAAAAATATATATATCAGAAGTCTGAAGGGAAAACAAGGATGCCTTGCTCAAACATATATTCTGCACATATTCTGGGTAAAGATTGAGATATTTGAATTAATAATATGCTCTTTATACTAGTTTCTTAGGCCTACTCTAACAAAGTTTGACAAACTGGGTGGCTTAAAACAATTGAAATTTTTGGCCGGATGCAGTGGCTCATGCCTCTAATCCCAACACTTTGGGAGGCCGAGGCGGACAAATCACTTGAGGTCAGGAATTTGAGACCAGACTGGCCAACATAGTGAAACCCCATCTCTACTAAAAATAAAAAAATTAACCATGGTGGTGGGCACCTGTAATCCCAGCTACTCAGGAGGCTGAGGCTGAGGCAGGGTCAGGAGAATCACTTGAACCCAGGAGGCGGAGGCTTCTGTGAGCCGAGACTGTGCCACTGTACCCCAGCCTGGGTGACAGAGCGAAACTCTGTCTCAAAAAAAAAAAAAAGAAATTTCTGTTATTTCACAGTTCTGGAGGCTAGAAGTCTGAAGTCAAGTTGTCAACAGAGCCATGCTCTTAGAAACCCTTGGTAGCATCCTTCCTACCTCTTCCTAACTTCTGGTGATAACTGTCAAGCCTTGATACTTCTTGGCTTGCAACTGCATCAGTCTAATCTCTGCCTCTGTTATCTTGTGATTTTTCATCCTTGTGTGTCTGGGGTCTTCAAATGGCCATCTTCTTCTAAGGAACTCAATCATACTGAATTAGGACCCACTCTAATGACCTTATATCAACTTGACTGAATCTGCAAAGACCTTACTGAAGTGTCCCAAGTAAGGTTATATTCATCGTCACTGGGGACTTACCTTTCAGGGAAATGTTTTGATCCATGACACTCTAAAAATGCAAAGACAAATGGATAGATGGGCCAATTGACCATTTCTACATTGCTATGAATTAATTTAATCTTGGTATGAGTTTAAATTGGTATCACATAAAATTAAATATTGGGGTGTAAAAGAAAAATACATTATTTTTGACTTCATAGAAACATTGATATAGGGCACTCTAACTAAGTGGACTTTTAATTGGGAAATGTGGCCATCCAAAAGCTGGCCACAAGGCCCTGGGTAGATATCTGAAAGTGGAGAAAAGGTTAGAAATCATGCTGAAAGGGAGGTGAAAAGATTGCAGAAAACAAACACACTCTTCTTCCTTGTAGCAGAAAATGCTCACCTGTCCCTGAAAGTCATCTTACCGACCAAAGATGCTGATCCTGCCTATGGTAGGCATGAAGCAAATTATAGTACCTTGTGACTGGAAAAGTTATTTAGAGGGTTTATAGCTGTTTCATTGTACCTTGTATTCTATTCTTACTGGGACTGTGGCTCTATTCGTCCAACACTATTATTGTTTTAAAAATAAAGCCAGAAATGACTGCAACTTACTAAATAAAACCCGTCTTTTTTTTTTTTTTTTTTTTTTTCCTTCCACTCCACTATTCTCTGATGCTATGCTTTCTTATTTTAGGAAAAGTTTTTTTTTTCTTTTTATTTGAGTGGAAAAAGGATAAATTTTACATTGTAAAATAGCACCTCAGTTTTTGGTTTACGTTTTACATTGATCTGATGCTATAAACCAAAGAAAGATCAAAAGAAATGTTTGAGTAAAGTTGTACTCTTTGTATTTATGCCAGAGTTAAACATGTCTCTACCACCTATTAGGAGCAGAGTGTTGTAGCCAAAGCTAGTTCTCCCATTTCAGTGCTCCAGATTGGGGAGGAGAAGGTGTTGAGGCATGCTGCTTGACCTTGCCTCTGTTAGGCAGGGTTGTCCTTTATATTCTTGTCCTAATGTTTTCTCATGGCATTCTTAGCAGTGGTGTTGAGAAATGTTAGGTTTCAGTGTAGAAGACTGATTTTTTCGTTGAACTATAGAAAGCTAATGGAAATTTAAAAACAAAACTGAGAGGGGAAATGGAAGATTCTTACTTTTCTTTAGCTCTATAAGGCTATTATTGTAAGTTAAAGCAGAAAAAGAATTGAGAGGAATTGCCACTTTTAAAATATTTGTTTTGCCAGAAAAAAAATGTAGTGACTCATAAAATTGATGGTCTAAATCTTAGCATATTCCTAATTTTATAAATTGAAATAATATTTGATATAACCTATGTATGTATTCTGTCTATATCTGCACTACCCTTAGAAGAGTAATGAACAAATACATTTCACAGCATACCTTGTCTAATTGGGGACATAACAAAATTTACACATACAGCAAATTAGTCAAATATTAAACCGAAGTTTATAAAATTTGAAGGAAGTGTTAACAGTATATAGAAAATTTTCTGATTGCTAAAACTTTCAGTTAGATGATAATATTGACTTTGTTCTGAATTACTGTTTGGCCATATGCATTTGTATAGACCAGCCTGATTCTTGTCCTCTAGATTTCTAACACATTGTGTTTGAGTTGTATAAAATGCATAAACCGTTTTCTGTTTTTCTTTTAGTGGTAGGGAATATGAATAAAAGAAGCAAAACAAAATAATTTTGGTTACTTTGAAAGGTTGTACTGACTTTAGTGAAAGGTCGTACTTCTTTGTGATAACAGTAGATAACATTTATTGAGCATATGGTTTTACTTTCAGGCAAGGTGCTTTACATGTTTCATCTCTTTTAGCACTTTTAATCCTTGCAACCACTCTATTTACCAATATATGCCTATTTATTTATTATTCATATATATCACACATATATGCACCAACATATACCCCTAGAGATGGAAAAACTGATGTCTAAATGGGCTAAATAAATTACCCATTTACAAGGTTAGTAAAAGCAGGATTTTATCTCAGAGATATCCAGCACGAAGCTAGCTTTTAAATTATTACACTATATTATTTGTCACAACTTCAAAGCATGTGATGAGCATAGTTAAATATGAATGAATTATGATGTAATGAGTTAATTCATTCCTTCTTTCATTCCACAGATTTTTTTAAAAAGACATCTAGTCATGCAAAGCACTCTTATGGAAAACAAGTAAGGTGCCAACCTTATCATATAGAAAGTTACATTCTTATATTGAAGATTTTTTTAAAGGAATATATATATATATATGTAAAATACAATGATAAGTAAATAGAGAAAATGTTAAACATCAGGAAATGATAAATTCCATAAGAAAGGTACAGACATCTTAATCAGAAACAAAGTGGATTATTTCATGATGGAGTGATGAAGGAGGAGTTTAAGGAGAAAATGGTATTCAAATTAGTCATTGAAGGTGGTCAGTAGTTCCATCAGGGGAGGACACTCTAGGGCTGGATCTGAAGGGATTGAGTTGGGATGAATAGTTCGACTGAGAGCATCGAGGTTAAAATGCATCAGGTACCATCAGAGATAATAAATAATTTTAATTATTGAGGACATAGGGCAAATAAATTGAGAAAAGGATAACAAATTAGATTCCAAACGGAGAAAGGTTAGGATTGAGAAGTCCTAAATGCCAGGCTACAGAGTTGAAACTTTATAGGTTAGGAACTGAAAAAGCTATTGAGGATTTTCCAACCGTGGAGTGATCTAATCAAAGTTCTGTTCTCACAAACCATTTTTCTCATGCCTATTTTTCCTTGCCACACACTTACTGGAATTTCCTTTGACTAATAACAATAATAACCAAACAAACAGTAGCACAGTGGATATGCTAATATAGATATGGATCTATGGATTTGTTTCCATTTAAATGGGATTTCAGATTGGAGATACTATAGTGTGATCAGTTAACCTATGTTAATATGATGCAGCCACCCAAGAGTTTTATTACTTTGTAGAATTTGTATTTTACTCTATTCCTTGAAAGAATTATTTCTTCCATGAGATTTTGAGAGTATTGAGGCTTAAGAAGCTTGTTTATTTACTAGATAGCTTGACTTCCGAACATGATCATTGCCTAATTATTGTTCATTGAATAAGGGAATTGATGAGTAATTGTTGAATACTTATTAATTATTTTTAAATGGATAAAATTAAAAAAAAAAAAAACCTAGAACTTTTTGTTGTCCTGTATCTGAACAGATGTCTCTAACTACCTGAACAGATATCTGTATCTGAGATTTTGTGGACTTTACGGTTAATCACACAGATGAGATTCTATTGATGCTGTGTCATCTTTATGAAAGCTCTTAACCCTTCACTTTCTGGAATGAGGTTCCTGTGTCTTTTCAAATTCAGCTAAACAAAACCCATTCTGGGAAGGATTTTCTTACGGTTGTCAGCCTGGTTAGAAATGATATGTCTGTGCTCATTTTTTGTGCTTACATAGATTTACTGTTTCTACCTCACAGCACTTAATCACACTATTTCACAATCTCTTTCTTCACTAGACTATAAATTTCTTGAGGGCAGGGACTATGTCATTTCATTTTTGTGTTCCTAGGCTAATACAGTATTTGGTAGATAGCAGATTAGTACTAAATATTTTATTAAAAAGTTACGGATCAAAGGTAGGGAGATTGATTAGTAAGGCTATCAGAGTAGGGAAAAATCAAGAGCTAAATGGGGTTTTTGGCTTTATGAATAGAGAAGAGAGCAAGAATTTCAGAAATATTGAAGGATAAAAATTAATGGGACTTGGTGACAGATGGTATGTGAAGATAAAAACAGAGAGAAGTTAAAGATGCAAAATGACTTGTGAAAGAAAGGTGCCATTAACTGTTGTAAGAGAGCAAAGAGTAGGAGCTGATTTCTTGTTGGGACAGATAATGAGTCCTCTTTTGGATGTAGTGATTTTGAGGTAACAGTGGGCCATACTGAGATGCTTAAATAAGCAGTTAATAAGAAATTAGAACTTGAAAGAGGTCAAGAAAGAACACAGGAATCAGTGAACCATTCACATACTAACAATAGTTGAAGTGCATTAGTGGGAGAGATTGTGATAGAGAATTTAGAGGAGAGAAGGATGATTGAATCTTGTAGGGCAGCTAATTCTGGCACATTTGGAGGAAGAGTTCGAGAGAATACATAGTGAAAAAGGAAAACAAGGAAATAATAATTTAGGGAAAGTTAAGATTGAATGTAGTTTTAGGAATGTTGGAGAATGTTGGGGAAGAGGGACAGGAGTAGAAATGCTTAACAGTTTAATATTCTGTAGTGTGGTTGAGAAGTAGGCAGTTACTAATATGATCAGAAGCCAGACTGCAAGACTAAGGACACATAAAGGGACACAATAAGGTGGTAAATTATGTGAGTAGCAGAGTTAAGATAATTATGTATGAGGTATTTCTACTTTGACCTAATATGACATATAAACCCATGGAGGATGTTTATATGGATTGTATTGAAATGTATTGTAGAAATACATTTTAGAAAAAATTGTAGCTGATATTACCTATCACATCTGGGGAGATATAAAGGTTAACGTGGATTTTTTAGATGGTTCCACAATTGCATATTGAGGATAATCACACGGACAAGCTATACTGACTTCCATAAGCAAGCTATGTTTTAGAAATTTGTCATATTTTGGGATATAAGACTCCAAAATTGGTTAAAAAAAATACGACGAATGGGATGGCTGGTATTTTTAATTTAAGTCTCATTGTGCGTATCCATAGACTTGCTCTCTTGTACAACTTTGAGTTGGGCCTCATTTTAAAAATTAAGAAAAGAAATAAATGTTCCATAAAGTTTGTTCTATGTATGTTTTTAATTTTATTCTATAATTGTAGCATGTATTTCCCAGAAAAAGACTTTCATATTTTAATAGTTGATACGTAAATTCTGAAGGACGTTGTCTATAAATTCTGAATTGATGTAGTCAATCCTCTTTCTATAGAACTGTTAAGAAATAGTGGTAGTCAAGGTGATGAAATAGCTAAAATATCAAGTCTGTTTCCCTTAACAATACAACTTATCAATGAAAGTGTAAGTGAAAGCATGAATAAAATTTACATCTGAAGTCAACTGTAGGGATGGAATCTAAATCCAAGCACCATTACATTTAATTTATGTATAGTAGTTAAGTGAAAAATTAAATAGATTTGAGTATTAATTAATAATGTTAAAAAGTGTAGAAAATCCTAGGCACAATAATACATGCTTTGCTAAAAAGAAAATTTTTATATATAAAAGGTGGGAAATCTAATGTCCTAATATTTGACTACATTAAGCTACTTTTTAAAATTTTACTCACAAAATGTATGTAAAAGGAAAGGAAATCATTTAGATGGAAATTTGGACTCACTTCCTTGGTCTTTAGCATGATAAGTAATCTACTGGATAAACTAGGGGTTGACTGTGGTTAAGTGACTACCATCTGTTGACTGCCACCTTTAAAAAACTGCAGGTTTCAATGAGTTTGGAAGATTGAAGGAAGGCCTTATAACTGTCACACTGTTTTCGTATTCCTTGTTCATGTTCTCTTTGGCTCCTTTTCTTTCTCTTCTTTCAGTCCCCTTTTTCCTTCATCCTGTCTTCTTACAGACCAATGTTTCATAATCAAAACAGGTCTCCAGTTTTATCTTGGCAAATAAGTCCTATGCACTGGATTTTGCTGTTAATGCTGTCGCTAGGCCTGGGTGCTGTAAAATTGCCCTAGGAGCCAAGGGAAAGATGAGTAACAAGACTTCCTGTTCGTAGTATGGCTTCTCATCTGTGCTTTGTGAAAATACATCCAAAGAGGAATGGGCTGCAACAGTATGATGTTTTCCTTGAGAAGTGTCTCTCAGGGTTTGGCCCAGTGCACTACTACTAGTTGTTTCAAAATAACAAGGAGTGGTTTTCAGTATGTTTGTGTTTTAACAAGTTCTCCAGGTGACCACCAAATGCTTTTCATTATCTAATTTCCTATTACAATCCTATAAGGTAGGATTGTCTCAATTTGACAGATAAGCATATATATGGTATTGTTAATGGAATTTCTAATGAGAACATGGATTTATTTTATGATATACCTTCTTTCAGACCTGTTACTAACTATTGTAAACATGGTTTTCCACGTGAGCAGTTGCAAGGCTCTTTTTCCCTAAATGTAGTACTTTAGAGGAGTGTTTAATATGACAGATGTAAATGGAAATAGAATAAAATTTTCTGTTCCTCATCTATGTTAACACTTTAGTGGTGTAGCTGCTTAACCCATTTCTATACCAAAGTGTTTTTTTTTTTAATTTTAAAGAGTGATACCTAAACGTTGTATCATTTATGTCGCAACTTTGAAATATTACCATCTCTCACTAGTCATCATCATGTAGGTTTTAAGCATCCTTTGCTCATTATGTGCATTCCTTTGGTTCCTGTCTATCTGACAGTGTTTCATTCATATACTAACAAATATTTATGGAGTTAGTGTGTTTTGAGTATTGGGATAACATAATTTTGTGCAAACCTTATCAGCGTTTCCTATCAGAATTAAGTAAGTATCATTATATCATCCATTATTCTCATTGACGTTTTGTTAATTTATTTTTGTGTGTGTTCCAACAAAACTTTATTTATAGACACAAATCTAAATTTTATATCATTTTCACATATTGTAAAATATTCTTCTTTTTTTTTGAACCAATTAAAAATGTTAAAACTGTTTTCACAGCTGGTACGATTTGGCCCATGGGCTGTAGTTGACTGACCCCTGGACTAGTATCTCAACCATGAGCACACAATGACATTTTAGATCTCACTCTAAGAATATTCCGGCTGTCTTTCAAGTACACTGTTATTTGAGCCAATGACATATTTTATTTAAACACTTACATTTAGCTTAATATCTTTGGAAGATTGGCATTGAAATTACATTGTTGAAAATTCGATTATTACCTGTTGTGAAATGCATTATGTCTAAATCTTCACAGATGAAATAAATAAGTTGTTAAAATTTCATATAGTTGTTTCAAGCAGAAAAGAGCATAGGTCTGTAATATGGTTTGCTTAATCTTGTCTCTAGAACACTGTCTATAATTTTGTTTTGGACAAATTTTGTTAGTATTAATAATACTGAAAATATTTATTATGTACTTTATAGAGGCAAAAAAGTATTAGTTGAGTATGTATGTGAAATAAGCATTTCAGTATGGACATTAACATGAATATTTCTAGTATAAATTTCTCTTGGAAAAATCCTCCCTATGTAGAATATTTTCACTTCGGATATTGTTTGCTTTATCATACTTTAACACTAGCTGAAATTGCTGAGGGTTTCACCATTTACCCATTTTATAGTCACCATGGGTAGGGTGTGCCTACAATATTTCTGTTGGGAAACACATCAAGCATCTTAGAACCATTTGGCTACCTCGTTAGGGAGAAAGGATATAGTGTTTACTTCAGAAGCTCAGTATCATTTTTAGATAATTCACATCACATCATATGAATTAATGCGCACTAGAAGGAAGGTTCTGACTTTAATGTTCAAACAGATTTTGTTATTACCCTGTTACTACAGCATCATTGTTAGTATCAGCACTACCAAATCCATGAACAAGAATAAGTTAGAATGCTTATACATTCTTAACCTTTGTTCTTTCAACCTTTATCTACTAGAAGAAAACAATATAAAATGGCTGATATCACCAAAATACACCGTTATTTTCTGTGTGTGGGGGAAGAGGATAGTGGAACCCCCAAAAAGCTTAAAGAGATAAGACGTTTTGTAAGTATTACTATGGTCAAGGAGGAGGGAAGAAGTCTTCCAATTATAGTTTGATGACAATTTTCATAAACCAGTCTTGTTTTTTTCTAATTAGTAATGTCGATGCTTCTATTTTGGCTAATCAGTACCATTATACCTCATTTTATACAATAGGGTTGTTATGAAAATGTACATGTATATTTGCTTTTTACAGATCAAATTTTCTTTACAAATAATTTTTAGTATGTTTCTAGTAGAAGATTCTCATTTATTTTCTTTAACAGTCCTATATTACTTTAGTAATCTTCTCAAATTTATCAAGTTTTTTAAAAATATAGTTTTATGTTTTGTTATGTCCTGAGAGTAGGAATAGTCATGTCACCAAAGAGTGGCAAGAGTGACTGGTCACAGCTTTAAATTTAAACGTAAATGTGTGTATGTGTGTGTTGTAAGAGAGTACTGGTTTTTCGTTGTTGTTGTTCTTTTGCCATTTTAGGAATAAAAATGGGATATTGCTATTATATATGTGTATATAAATGTAAATCTATATTTGCTATAGGCATGAGTATATATGTGTAACTCTGTATGAATCTATAAAGTTATATGCACTGAGATTAACCAAATAATAAAGGATACCCAAACTTAAGACTTGCCATGTAAGTCTCTGCCTCTAAAACTACTAAAAGAGTATGAGCCCTTAATTTGCAGTGTTTCAAATGGCAGTCATAGGAAAGAGAAAGATAATAATTTTGTATTTTTTGCAGGCAGCACAAATCATTAGGTCCTTGGATATAATTCAATTCAATGAATGTTTGTTGAATGTCAGCTCAGTGTTCTAGGTATAGAAGATATAGCAGTGAACAAGATAGAAACGCCTGTATTTATGTATCTCCAGGGGGAGTAATCAGATTAAAAATATGATGAATAGGTAAAATATATAGTTTGCCATATAACAATAAGCGATATGGGAAAAAATAAAGCAGGAGATGGGGAATGAGAATGATAGGAAAAGATAAATGTAAAAATCCATCCTGAGAAAATGACATTTGAACAAAAGACTTGAAGGAGTTGAAGGAATGAATCATGTGAATATTTGGGGGAAGATCACTCTAGTTAAGAGAACAACAACAACAACAACAACAAACAAAGGATCTGACAGTTTTGAAGAATAGCAAGGAGGCCAGTGTAGCTAGAATGAAATAAGCTGAGGCGAGATTAGGAGGTAGTAAGTTGAGAGAGGTAAAGAAGGGCTAGATTGTCCAGTATTGAAGGCTAGCACATAGCTTTGTCTTTTGTGGAAAGAAGTGAAAGCTATTGGAAGCTTTCAAACACAGCAGAGAAATGAAATGTCTTTACAGCCCAGCATAAAATATTTCTTATTTCAGACTTCTGTAGAACAGTCCCAAACTTTTAGAGGCTTCAGGAATTATCCCAGAATGTTTAATCCAAAATCAGATAGGTACGTGGCATTTGCTCGCACTCCTGGAACTTTTTTCCTGGGATCCATTAGGACCTACTCTAAGTATTTGGATTTTTTTCTTTTTTGTGGAAAGGTGAGAGGGGTGCAAATGCCCGAGAGTTTTCACTTTGAAGTCTCTCCTTCAGGATTATTTATAGCCAAAAACTCAAGTTGTGGGTGACTCAGTGGTCTTACCATTGCTTCACAACTTAGGAAATTGTGCAACTGACCCACGTAGCCTGGTGGATTCAATAAAAGCATGTTCTATGGCCAGGATACATCTGTCTATATCCTTACACATTTAAAGCAGGTATTTGAACCACTACCCAAAAATTATTACAGATAAACCCTACAGGTTTAAATATCTCTATTAATCTGATTGTACCAATACCTAATCTGAAAAAAATGACACTCTTACTTTTCAAGAGTACAATTAATTAAGGTACCAAAAGAAGAGGTGGGTGTCAGGAATCCATTCTAGTTGTATGATTTGAATTGATAAAGTATATAGTGTTAATTAAGACTACTTTGAAGCTGTATTGTTTTCAGATTTTACATTGGAGATGGACTCATGTTTTGATTTTTAACATATATAAAATAGTTACTAATTTTCCCCTTAAATGTTTAAATAAAAATACCTACTGTGCAGTAGCATGGAGCAGAGCATCATACTTAGCTCTACCTTCTCTCACGTATTTATAAATATATTTTGTCTTAAGGCTTTGCAATGTGAAAAAATGCTTAAATATACACACATATATACACAACACTATATAAGAATGAGTAAATACAGTACATTAGAATGGAAATTACTATATTGGAAATTACTATATCTCTTTAGGTAGTTTTCAGTTAGTTCTTTCATGCATTAGAATTATAAAACCCTATAATTTTGCAGCTAGGAGCAATATGTCTTCATTTAGGAGGCACAGTTTAGAAACTAAACACAGTTTGAGAATTTAATCCAGACTTAATTCCTCCTACCTAGTTCCTAGTAAGGCCCTGTAGAATATGAAAATTCCACCACCAGTGATACTCATATTTGGTGCCTGCTTGTTCTACAACTTTCACTGTCATTAAACTCCTTGATATGATTTTTAACCATTAGCTATGCAACTCAGCTATGAATATATGACCTTTGACTGCTGTTAACTTATGAAATTCAAACTACTCATTCAAATATACTTTTCTTTTACCCTTTTCCTGAAATTTATCCTCCAGGGATACTTACAGGTCTTTAGAATAATGATACATTTACTTTCCCTGCTTTTCTCCATTGACCATCACCATCTTATTGGATTCTGCAGGGCTTTGTTCAATGTTGCATTGCAATGTATACTATTAAGTAAGAAAGAATTCTGCTGCCAGGCAAGATTTTAGGCAAAAGGACTTTGAATGAAGTGGCACTGTGTAATTTGAGTTATAAACACCATGGATTCATTATAATTTGAAAGTGTTCTTCATAACTGAGTTGTAGTTAAAAGGATTTGGTATAAGATTGAGTATCGATAAGTAACAGTTAGAGGTTTTCTAGACTCCCTTTTATGTGGCTGAATGACAGCTGCACATCAGGCAGGTTTCAGACTTAAATTATACCCGTTTTCTTGACCTTGTCACCCAGACTTCAGAATATTTTTTAGTTTATTAGTTAAATACAGCTCAGTAATTTAAATACCAGAAAGGTTCATTCTTTGAAGATTGTTTCCAGGAAGAAAAAATGGTAATCAATAGAGATGTTACAAATAATTTTATATTTCATATACATACATATACACAAACATACATTTTCCTGAGGGTGGCTGTCTGTAAACTGTAGCTTCATTGTATAGCAGCAACCTTTGGAAATTCACTAACTGATACACAGCAAAGGCTCTGTTGCCTGGCTAGTCCTACCCACAAAACTCCCATTCAGCATTTTTTCTGTTTTCCTGGATTATTTGAACAGTTAATAGGCACATACACATGAGCACGCATTCTCGCACACTCACATACATGCTTATCCCACATCACAAAAACCACCCTCACATTTGGCTCGATCTGATGCTCAATTTAGCCACAAGGCAAGACTTAAAGGAGCTTGTGTGAACTCTGTTAAAAGGAAATCCAAAGGTAGTCTAAAAAGGTAAAATTTGAGGAAGGTGGTCGAAGTACAGAAAGGGGGAAATTGTATTTAAAGTCATAATATAACTTTTCTGTGATAAACAGAATGAGTCTCTAGAGCATCTGTTGCCAGAATTTTTTATGAGCTCTGTGTCCTTTGAAAAATCTTATACAAGTCCATCCATCAAAAAAAAAAAAGTCAGTGGTAAAAGATTCCATTTTGAATCTACCCTTTTAAAAAATGCACTACTCTTATTTTCTTTGCCACCTACACCGATTCCTCCCATTTTCCAAAAAATTCAAAGGGCTACTCTGTTCTAGGAAGAGTTCAAATCCCAACTATGTTAAGGTATCCTGTAACCTATCACTTTTAAGATACTGCAACATGAATACTCATGGTCAAATCTGCCAATACAACTTTAAATACAAGAGCCGTAGCCACTGGATGGTATTCCAGTTTACCGTTGAGAATTTCTTACTGTGTTTTTGTTAGAAATAAATTACTTAAAATTTTAATATATCAGCTGAATTGTTAAAAAAAATTTCTTATCTAAAATAGTACATTTTAAAAATCATTGATATGCTTAATATCTATAGGAAAATCTAAATGTAACTTTTTTGACTAAGAAATAATACTATTTTAATGCTAATACTATAAAAATGAGATGTTCTTTTGTAGACCTAAACTAGTCCTAAGGTAATCAGCTGTTGTACCAGCAGAATATATGAACGTATGTAGCTCACAGCTATACTTTTATGAAAAAGATGAAATAAAAAATTATTTGTGTATTTTTTATAGAAAGAGTTTTTAAATGTTCTTCTTACGAGGAACATGAGGTATTATCTGTAAAAATTGCATTTTTATTTTTGTTACATTGACTAAATGACTACTGTATGATAGACATTATCCTATCTGTTGGAGGGAGTGTTAAAATAAATAAGGCTCTACCTGTAAGCCTGCTGAAGGTAAAAAACAAAGAATAGTACTATCATTTTTGGCAGTTACCTTCTGTCGTTTCTTTTAACCCAGTAGTTTACAATCTACTGGGAGACAATGGTACATATAGTAGCTGCTAGACTACAGGTTTTGTGGAAAAAGTATGTTGACATCAACTCTATGATTATATTCTTGAAAACTCTTAAGAGAATTTCCCAAATAAGTTAAGACCTTATGGGGAGTAAGATTTATAAGTGAACCTATATAAATTAATATTAATAAGTAAATATTAGGTAAATATGTGTATAAATACTTATTTTTCTGGTCACTAAAATAAACCAGTAATAACAGCACACCAATTAAAGAGAAAATCAATAAAACTTTTCATATCATATAGGAGTATATTAAAATAGAGGATTTTTTTTCTAGATAAAACTTTAAAAATATTTTTACTTTCTGGTTTCAATGAAATTCTTAATTCATATTACATTAAACATTTCAATGATGGATTATAAAGAAAAACTGTATACATCTTTGTAGGTTTATCTGTAACAAAACAAATATGCCACAGTCACCATACCCTGTGATGGTAAGAGACCTGGAGAACCATTCTGTCTCTTTGGAATGTTGGTGTAAAATGCTAGTATCTAGGTGACAAAATTTAAGAAGGAATGCATTCTTGGTGTCTGGAAAATACAGAAGAGTTGACAGTGTGCTACCTCAAGTGCTTAAATTTTGCACTTTGGTGCTTTTCTTACTTCACCTTTGTCTGGTCGAGGTCTGAAGACAGAGATCGGTTTATGTTGCTTCTGGCTATACCCTGTAGTTATGACATATGCACACTTGATTTTTGTATTAAGTTCAGAACCTTGCTTCTTACAGCTTCCACACTATTTTGCTTAATCTTCACACAACATTATCTTGCTTACCCTAAATTTGCATGAAGCAATTGAGCAAATTCTGCAGAAAGCCACTTTTTAGAATTCCCCACCTATACCCCATAAAATACAGAATACTTTTGGTTTTCCTTCAGTCTAGTAGAGTTCTTCTTAAATATTCATGTGCTGAAAAGTTACTGTTTAGGGTTGGGTACTATAAAATACATACTGTACCTTCTGCGTAAAACCATTTTCAAGGATTATTTTCTTTATAAGCTACTTTTGGCTAATGTACTGATTGTACTATCTGTTCCTCACCCTAAAGGCCTAGCAGAGTGTATGGCACCGAGTAGGCACTTAATAAATGCATGTTAAATAAATGGCTTACACTGTAACTACCAATTTTTTACTTTAAAACTTATAGTCATTCATGATTCACATATATTTTATCAAGAATTCTCACAGCGATGAAAAATATACAAATGTATATCTACTTATTTTCACATGAGGAGAATTTATAGTTACAGGAAGATTACTGTAATTTCAGAGGAAGTGCTAAAATCCTTAGGTGAAAGTCTTACATGAGGAAAGTTTTAGGCTTCTCCTCTATTTTCCAGGTTTTGTCCTTGAAATTTTTTGTCTTGACTATCAAGTCCAAATTTCAAAAACCTTAATTAAGGTCTCAGTGGATTTCTTTATAATATTAGCCAGTTTTACCGTTAAGACTACTTAGTGTCAGAGAACAGAAGGAAGAGGTGAATTGCCTTCAACTAGCCACTGATTTCTTTCTGTTCATCCAGGACAGTAAAATATTTTTTGAAAAGAAAGCAAAAGTAAGAGCAAGACTTCTCAGCGCGAAAGACAGAAACTACAACAGATGATGAGGTCAGAGCAGTTTAAATCATCACATACAGACAATACAGTTGTTTTTCAAGGAATTCTTTGGCAGCATCTGAAACTGCTCCTTATTGCAGTGCTTTGCCCAAGATTTATTCTTTCTTTCTTTCTTTCTTTCTTTCTTTTTCTTTTTTTTTTTTTGAGACAGAGCCTCACTCTATTGCCCAGGCTGGAGTGCAATGGCATGATCTCAGCTCACTGCAACCTCTGCCTCCTGGGTTCAAGCAATCCTCCTATCTCAGCCTCCTGCATAGCTGGGATTACAGGCATGCACCACCATGCCCAGCTAATTTTTGTATTTTTAGTAGAGGTGGTGTTTCACCATGTTGGCCAGGCTGGTCTCGAACACCTGACCCTATGATCTGCCCACCTCAGCCTCCCAAAGTTCTGGGATTACGGTCATGAGCCATTGTGCCTGGCCTGCCCAAGATTTTTATCACCTTTTTTATGTGTATCCCCATATGTAAAATGATGGGTCGTTCCTATTTTTCCTCAGTTGACTGTGGGTTTTCGTATCCATTCTTTCTCTATTCTATATTCCCAGTCTAGACACTGTCTCAATGTCTTCCCTATATTTAACATTCTAAGCTTTCCTTCTGGTCTTTCATCAGCACTTTACAATGAAGTTTTTCTATATAGTTGTGTACATTATTAACACCTGCAAATAACTTTCTATATTATAATTTTCACATATAAAAATGAAAACTCAGATACTATTTAAAAATCTTTCCTGATTAATAAATTTGATTTTAAAATTGAATTTGAGAATAAATCTAAGAAAGAGATAATTTAATATTTTTACTCTATATCCTCTACTGATTTTTGCTAGAGTCACTCTTGTCTATAGGTGTATTTGAAATAGGTGTCACTTATTAATTTTACTAATTGTCAAACCTTGGGAGTTTCAGTATTTCAGTTAAGATATGCTATGTTAAAAGAGCCACATCAACCACAATTTAGAAGCTACTAAGTCTCAATAATAATTCATATAAACAAAGTAAGTGTGTGATCAATCTTTATAAGATCTCATCTTCTCTGATATTATTTTATTAGTTAAAGTTGTAGTCTAATTGGTCTGAACTTCAGCATGGGATATCCATTCACAACAACACAGGTTGTGGATAAGGAACTTGGCAATGAAATTTCCATGGTACCTTATGGCCTTTATGTCTTTAGGATACCCATCAGCCCATTGAACACTGCAGCTGAAATGCTCTGAAACACAATATCTCATTCCACTAGAAACAGCTAAAGCCAGTGCAGTGGCACATGCTTATGTTTCCAGCTACTCAGGGTGCTGAGGCAGGAGGATCACTTGAACCCAATAATTTGAGGCTATAGTATGCTATGATCGCACCAGCAAATAGCCACTGCATTCTAGTCTGGGCAACGTACTGAGACCCTTTCTCTAAAAATAAAAACACCTGGAAATTCAAGCACACTTGCATAGTTCAGGAAAACAGTATCTGAGACAATAGAACCCGAATATGTAATTATGATTATTCCATAGTCAGGAGTTGGACCCAAGAAAGTGTTTTGGATTGTGTAGCATGAATCCTGTCATCTTGTACACCTGTGGTAATAACCATTCTTAAGAAAAGCTGCCTCTGTGTAATTAACAAGTCTTCATTACTGGTAGATAGGTTGGAAAAAATAGAAGTTTCCTCTGAAATTTTGATCCTCAGCCGTTGTTAGATGGGTAACATTATTTATTGAGATGAGGGACATTGGAAGAATGGAAGAATTAGGGTTTTGCCTAAGTTGAAATGCCAATTTGCCAATTATTTCCTGCAAGAATGTAGGCAACATTTTCTCAGTTTTGATGGAATATTAATTGTCTACCTTATAGAGCGGGTATAAAGATTAAATGAGATTGCATGCATAGAAAAATCCTATTACTGTGCTTGGCCCTTTGTCTGTACTCAATAACTAGACACTAAATTTTATTAGTAGGGTACAGTCTGGATAGGTCGACTTGTAACTGAAAGATAATCACAGGTATTTAGGAGACAGTTGAAAACATGAGTCTGGTCATAAGTAGAATGATTCAGGATTAATTTACATAGAAGTGTTAATGGGAATAGTTGAGATCAGTAGTGGAAAATGTATCAGTTGAAAAGAGAAGAGTGTTCACAGAACTTTCGTGTGTGTGTGTGTTTGTGTGTGTGTGTGTGAGAGAGAGAGAGAGAGAGAGAGAGAGAGAGAGAGAGAGAGAGAGAGAGAGAGAGGGTTGTGAGAGGTACCAAGGAGGGCAGCACTGCAAGACAGGCCAATGAAGTTGGGAAATAAATAAGAGAATTAAGAGAGTAACATCAAAAAGTCACTATTATTTATTGAATATATGGTATCCAGTTCTTGATAGAATTTTTATTTTCTAAAACAATGCCCTTCTTGAAAACTTTATTCATATTTAATACATGCATATGTATATTTTGCAAATGATGACACTTAAGATATGATTATGAAATAATAAAATTCACATAAACAGAAAATTATGTAAATGAAGAGAAATAATAATGTCTTCTGGCAATTAAGTAGAACACATAAACTGGAAAAATTGAAGCCAATGTTGTTCTATTTCATACATTTATTTTTCAATTTTATAGTTATTATCATAGTGATTATCATATTGAGTCCAAATTGTTAGGTACCTTCTATATGAACATATTTTCTTTATTTGATGCTCTTTAGACAGAGTGTAAGGATTTGTTACAGGTTTGCTTTACATAGTTCTCTTAATAGTACTTATAAAAAGCATTCTGTGATATTTACCATATAAATTATTCTAGGAATGGACTTGCGGGGTTGAGCTTGAAAAAACTGGAGTGTTATATTTTCCTGAGGCACAGATTTGCTGTTTTTCAAAAGTATGAAATGTATCAGTGTTTCTATGTATATGGTTATTTTTCTTATTTGCTTTCTCACATATATCTGGTAATATCCAGATCAAGATTTGGTTTTATTAGTTGCATTTCAACAGCAGTAAAAGTAATTTTTGTGTTCTATTGCCTTTCTCTGTGATCTCCTTATAAAACTTGAAATTGAGGTTGGCATATTTGTAAATATGATTTTCTTTCCTAGATATTTTGAAAGTTTATTTACTTGACAGATAAATTATCCTGAGAGTTTTAATGGTAGCATTGACTATATTAATACAATAGGAAATTAGCCTTTCAAGATTTAGGTTAATATTTCTCTGTATATTACTAGGAAGGTAATTGGTTCTAACATGATAATTTAAAACTTGAGGCTCTCTTAATGCTTATCTCAGTTATTGAAATGGGTTAGGCAAAAAAAGCTTAACTGTATACCACGATAAATATGAATCTTGTCTGTAGCAGTTTTAATTTTGAAAGAGTCAGTAAAATTTGAGGCTCACACTTTAAGAAGTTTGTTTGAATGAACAGCTATATTTCCTCCAACTCCTTAAACAATAGAAAATAATAAGAAAAGCTAGAATGTTGTTTGTATGCTAGTTTTGAATGCCCTCCCAGTAGTAGTGATATATTTGTACTGATTTATTCACATATTCTGGGCTTCACCTAATCAATAGCATGTGACCAATGAACAGTTTAACTCTCTCTGGCTCACATGAGTATTTAATCCGTGAGACCTTGCCCCTAAACCCATGATACTTCAATTGAAAGAATATCCTAAAAAGAAATATATTCTCCTTTAAGAATAGGTCAGAGGCAGATAGAATAAAACTGGTTCACACTCTTCCTCAGATCACATTTATTAGAAAAGGATGATTTTAATTCTCTCATTTAAAAGGTTAATACTGCTAAGAATGGGAAAAAAATGCATGTTCATTGGATATTGTTGGCAATCACCATTGTTACCCTCAGAATTAAAATATATGTTAAGCACATGGCAAGATGGCCTTTGAAAATGCTAACATAATTTAGTTTATTTCAAAGAAAGGATCAGAATTAAAGGAAGAAAATGGATAATCTTTGATTGCATTATGATCTAGTCACTCATTCAGTTTTCTTTCTTCCTCTTCTCTACCATCCTTTTCTATGTGCTCTTGCCCGTACATAAAAAAAATGGATTTCTTGAACATATTTCTTATATCAGTTCTGGAGATTTATGATTTATACTTACATTCTGACAACATTTTTACTTAAATGTGGCAGCTCTGCTCTCTGAAGAAAAGATTCATTGGCAGACCTTAGGAATAGGTTACAAATATTCTCTATGGCCCTTAATATATTTACTTTTATCTTGTATTGGGTTTCTTCAGCTATAATAAACACAGAAACAGTATAATTTTTTGGTACTTAATCCGTTTTATTGTTTAAATTCAATATTATTCATTGCTAGTGAATGCTGTGTGGCACGGTATGTGCTCAATTGGTATATATTGAAATATTGATTAATATGAAATTACTTATTTAATCAATTTATTCAACAATATAGAATTTCTGCTGTATTCTTGCCAAATTGTATAAAATCTGAACTCTGCCATTAAATTCTTATCAAAACCTCACTTACAAAATAGAATATTCATACCTGATTATCCCAAATCCAAGCATACCTAAAGGTTTCTAAATTTTATCCCTGGATGAAACAGAACTTTACCATGTTTCATTCCCAGGCGATCATACAATTGCTTTTATTAAACCGTGCTTTAACATTACCTCATAAGTCTGCCCAGAAGAATTTTAAAAGAAATGTTCATTTAAAAAAACCATGCTATTACAAGCACATAGTTCACTAAATCAAATCAAGCGTTCCATTAATGAGGACCCATGGGAAAATTTTTACTCAGGTTTGTGTATTAGGAAAGGCTTGTTTCTGTGCAACTGATTTGTTTTTATCTGATGGACATCATAAAACTGTGAACTGCTTCTCTTATAACTCTGGACAATAAGATGCCCTAGCAATTGTACTAAACCTTCGGTTTACATTTACTACTCTCTGACCTAAATCCCTCCACTCATTTTATTTCCAAGTCCTTCTTTTTCTGCCTTTTAAAATGTATTTTTATTTTTGAACTTTGTCTTTCAGTAACTCCAATTTTGTTTTTTTAAATGAAAAACCATAATAAAAATGAATACTGCAACTTTTTAATAACACTTTCACACCTGTGTTTAGCTAGTATTTAGTCTTCCTTTTTGTTATATCTAGTATATCTATTCAAATTCCAATATTAAATAAATATATGAGCAGTATCTTTCTCATTGTCTTCATTTGATAAGACTCTTTGATTCTGTTAATTCTGCTGCAGCATCTCAGGTCTAAACAGGAGCACTTTCTCACTCTCCTATGTATTATCTCTGCTAAAGTTGATCTGCAATGATTATGAGCATTGAGCCTGTAACTACAGTGTCATGAATTTATAACTCTTATTTTACTTTACAGCTGACATCAATCATGTTTCTAGGTTTTTAATCAATCTATACTAAGTTGAAGTCTCTTTGATTGATTAGACAACAACAATCACTGTGGTTTGTTTCCAGAATAGACTAGTATGTCACACTATGTCCTTAGTCTGTTTTAGTTTAATATATTCTCTTACTAAAGACTTTAAATTTCTATGTTAGTAATGGGTGTTACTTGAAAGGAATGTAATTTTGATTCTAATGAGGTTGCTATTGATATATTTCAGATGACTGTGTTCATCTTGTATGCAAACTTTGGATCAAAGAAAATGTGTAATTCTCTTTTAACCAATGATACGGAAAAGAAAGGTTTCTAACTGCCCTTTAATATAAAATTAGTGGGTTTAGACCTTTTGTTTTAAGTAGTCACGAAAGAATTGAAGATGGAAAAAAGTGAGACAAAATTCTTTCTTACTGTTTTAAATAGTTTGTTCATAGAGCAGACAGCTTTGGTACTTCAGAATTTCAGATCTCTTCCTGATTGGTGTATTTAAAATCTTAAGTGCCTTTATCATACCAGTTACTTTCCTAAATGCTTGTTTTATCAGTTGTTTGTACTGAGATGAACCTACAGTTAAGTTTTAATGAGTATTTAATGCTTCTAAGTTGCAGTTTGAAGATGTATAGAAATTATGTGGTTCTAATACATACTCTGCTCCTTCCTCCACTAGCATCCGAGACCAAAAGAAGTTCTGTGAATTATCTAAAGCTGTTTATTGTTGGCAGAGTGCTTATGGGAGAAAATAATCTCCTCTGACCTTTTTTGTTCTGGCTTACAGCGACTATATGGGTAATATCAATAGTTCTCAAACTGTGATGACAGTAAACCTTTCATTTCACTCACTACAAAACCCGAAACAGGAACTTCAACTAATTCAGAAAAAGAAAAAAACAGGTTAATAGATATTATTTGCATAATTTTAAGTTTTTGTTTTGTAACTTTTCTCCAAAATCAGTGATGCTACTCATTGCCTAGCTGATACAAGTCAAATGAAGAATGGGGCAGGCAAATATTAATAAAAATTCAGAGACAGTAAATGTTATAATACTTAGCTTTCAAATGTGTCTTATTCATGGATTTGTCATACTTTGATGTTATAGTTGCATACCTACCCTATTGTTACAATTTCTTCTAGAAAAATAATACCTGATTGATACAGTAGGAACACTGGTGTCCTACAAAAGCACTATGATTTCTAGGTTTTCTTTTCTTTTTTTTTTTTTTGAGATGGAGTCTCACTCTGTCCACCACTGGAAAACTCGGTGTTTATTAAATTTTTTAGAACAGAAATAAAATAGTCCTTTCCAGAACTGATTTTATTCCATTCACATGATTATTTTCCCAGGATTTTCTTAAAATCCTTGGTTACCAAACAATATCTAAGCAGTTATTATCATTCCTGAAAAGAAAAATGTATGTTTAAAACAAGGACTTTTTATAATTTAAAAAGCTACATACAATAGTTTGAACTTATTGCCTGAAATCTATTACCAAGAGTATAGAATCTGTTTTTTAATATTTGTAAGTGGAAGAATGTCTTTCTGATATGATTGAAACACTAGCTGTTGTGGGATAAACCAATGATTTCTTAAGATTCATATTCTATTATAACAAAACTTCATTATCCTTAGGAAAAGAATTGGATAAGCAATGGAAAAAGAATGGTTTAATGATTCTTTTTAAAAATAAAAGCACTGAATTGATAACTAGAAAAAAACGTTTTCATTTTAAATTTAAAGAAGCGTAGGTAACTTGTTTTCCCACTATTTAAAAAATCTTCACAGTTCTACTTTCCTGTTTGTAATTCTGGCCCAAACAAGAAAAGAAAATGCCAACAAAAATGAGAGGAAAAAAATTTTTAATTTAACAACACCATGAAAAAAATCTAAAAAAACTGTAATTCTTTTATTGCTTACTTTGAGAGACTAAATAGATTTGGATGGACTTACTGAAGTTAAGGAGTCTTACGTTTTCTCTACGTCAAGGAGTGTCCCCAATGCATTTTAGTAGTGTTTGTGTGTTTGTGTCTGTGTATATGAATATTCCAACTATAAGTCACTTTAATGCCTTATGAACATTTTTTTAAATGTGTAGCATTATTCAACATTATTATCCATATAACTGATTTATTTGTGCATTCCTAATGAGTGAATTTAGAATTGATAAAAACAAAACCGGAAACTACCCACTTTATATTTTGTTCATGCATTCTTAGGAAGGCAGGTGATTACATAAAAAGTAAACTTTTGGAATAAATTATGAAAATTTACCATTTGAAATGATTTGGGCTTCTCATTAAAATGTTTTTATTTAATTTTGCAATATTCCACCACTTGTTTTCTTCCCCACAAATAAATCAATGTTTGGTTTAAACACAAATGACACCAATTCAGCATTTATACTAATCCTATAACAACAAACCAATGGAAATGGAAACATTAGGTATTTAAGGTAGTAGGTTTTGATTTACAACTTCTCAAGACTAATTTTAAACCAATGTGTAAATTTTCAATAAAAGCTCTCAGGTTGGGGAACAGTCACCTCTTATAAAATTTACTTTGTACAATTCATGTCATTAATGGTAAATAAATGTGCATCAGAAATACTTCTCAGTTGTGATCTTTCTCAAAGAAGATTCACAAAGTGTTGATTAAATAGATGATATTTTAATTTAATCTTTGAGACAGGATCTCCTTGTGTCACCCAGGCTAGAGTGCAGTGACACAATCATGGCTCACTGTAGCCTAGATCTCCCAGTCTCAAGCGGTCCTCCCACCTCAGCCTATCAAGTAGCTGGAACTACATGCATGCGCCACCACGCTCAGCTGATTTCTTTTAATTTTGGCAGAAAAAAGGGTCTTGCTATGTTGCCCAATCTGACCTTGAACTCCTGAGCTCAAGCATTCCTCCCACCTTGCCCTCCCAAAGTGCTGGGATTACAGGTGTGAGCCATCGCGCGTGGCCAATGATTTCTTTCTAATGTCATGAGGAAAGAGTTGTAGTGCTTCTTCAAAACTGAAGAATCAGTAGAGCCTCGGAGAAGTCCACGTACTCACACAACACCATTTTTTGTTGCATATTCCCATTTTATTTTGGCTTTTATGCAAATTTAATGTGTAAATAAAATAAATTGGCCGGGCCGGTTGGCTCACGCCTGTAATCCCAGCACTTTGGGAAGCCGAGGTGGACCGATCATGAGGTCAAGAGATCGAGACCATCCTGGCTAACACAGTGAAACCTCATCTCTGCTAAAAATACAACAAATTAGCCGGGCGTGGTGGCGGGCGCCTGTAGTCCCAGCTACTCCGGAGGCTGAGGCAGGAGAATGGTGCGAACCTGGGAGGCGGAGCTTGCAGTGAGCCGAGATCGCGTCACTGCACTCCAGCCTAGGCTACTGAGCAACACTGTGTCTTAAAAAATGCAATACAATACAATACAATACAATACAATACAATACAATACAATACAGTACAATGCAATACAATAAAAGAACCATCCATTGGTCTAGATGGCATTTTCAAGATTTTGTCATCCAGTTCCTCATTTTGCTAAGGAGAAGCCTATGAGATTTCATGATTTGCCCAGAGCTACTCAGTGATTGAAAAAAGAGCCAGCTCAATGAGCCAAGTCTTCCCACCCTGAGGTCTGTGCACGGTTACTTTTTTTTTCCTTTCTCGGCATCATAATATTGCATTAAATATACTCAAGTTTTTAGCTTATTTTAAAGAGATTTTTGGAAACTTTAGATGTTAATCATTCAGCAATTACATTCTGATTGAGTTTTGTTAAGAGTGGAATAACGGTGTCATCAATGTTTAGTTGTTGTTTTTGTAACAATCCTCCAGGTTATAAACTCCATGAAGGCAGGTAAGAGAGCCCAACTTGTTTATTGCCGAATTCCCAGATACTTGTTCAGTGTCTGGGAATCTACATGTTAAATTATCTGTATTTGTTGCATGTGGAGGAAATGCAGTTTAGTGGCCTCTTTGGAGCCTGTCAGTTCCATGTCAATTAAACATTATCAAACATTATCAAAATATCTGATTTTTTCATAAAATTTGGGTAAAGTTACTATAAAGATAAAAATAAAAGAAAAATTTATAAGACCTTGTGCTAAATGGTTTTCATACGGATTAGCACCTTCCTTTTTGCTTCTTTATTTGCAGCAGTATTATTATTTTCTGTTTGCTAGAACAAAAATAAAGGCTTCTAGACAAGAGAATGTCTTTCAGATTAAGTTCATGTTTTGCTATATAAATTGATTCTCTATTTCAACTTAATTCCTCAGCACATGGTCAAATTTACTATATTTCTAAATTGTAATACACTAAAACTACTTTTAAATTTTTGCTTAGTTCTTTCTGGTCAAACAAAATTATCATTTGATTATCTGTTCTTCCCCCAAAATCAGTACATCTTTCAAGATTGCCCAATGAAATGACTAAGGTACTATCCTTCTCATTAAGTTACTATTATACAAACTAGACATACTTCCTTTATCTTACATTCATTCCACATTAAATTACATTTGTAAGGGGAACATAAAAAATACTGTTCTAGGCATTGGAGATACATTGAATAGCAAGATAGACACTGTCCCTTCTCTTTAGAACTTATATACTAATGGATGAAGACAGATTATAAGAAAATAAGAAAATATTATTTCAGACAGTATATGCTTTGAAAAAAATAAATCAACATGATATAATAGACAATGACTGTGATGAGCTAATTTAGATACCTACAATGGTCAGAAAAAGTGTGTAAGAAAGGAGCATTTGAATTGAGAACTAACAGGTATGGCAGTGTGCTTTCTTCACAGGAAAGCCTCTCAAAGGGGCTTGCAGGATATTTATTAAACTTGATGATCAGAGAGCTTATAACCTTGTAAATCTGATTTTACCAGCTCAGACACACACACGCATGCAGACACACACACAAATTTATGTCTCTGTGGTAGATTTGCTTCATCCAAGTTCAGAAGACTAAACTATTTAACTGGAATACAAAACTGTAGTTTTAAAAAACATAATTATTCCTAAGTTCAGAATACTGAAACTCTTTATGACAAAATAAACGCTTCTCTTCCTGTGGATACAGATAAATCTTTGTGGAAAGACAAATAGTTTTCTTAAAGATCATGATAAGCATGTTAGTAGAACAAACTAGTTTTAAGAATTTGTTATTTGTAGTAAACGCACCTTCAACAATAGGGATGGCCTTGCCATTGTGCCAGATCATTTTTGTTATTTTGATCATTTTGATCATTTTTGTTAAATCTGTTGTTCTTCCTCTTTCCTCTGTTCATCAAACCTTCACTCTCCTTACACTCAAAAGTTTTAGATACTTGGAACTTTCTCCCTGACTTTTTGGATACGTTAACACTTTCAAACAATATTACATTAAATTATTAAGATTTCTACAGTCATTCTGCTTTCTGCATATCTCTGATTTGTCTATTATGTCTTGATCCTGAGATTTATTATCTCTTTATTATATAATTGTATTTTTTACTACCAAATTCTTGGAGAAAACGTGGATCCTACATATTCTCATTGTCCACATGTTTACCTAGTTGAAAACGACACAAGGTAAAAGCTTATCCAGAAGAATGTGATTATAAACTGTTGTTGAAGAAGTATCAATATGACATAAATACTTTTAGCTCCATAGTTTGTTTATTCTACATCTTTCCTTACAGTTGGAAACTGAAATGATACCGCTACATAACATACTACTGGATACTAGAATGAAGTTGACATTTCACATTTGTTGCATGCTTCTAATATGCTGAGTGTAATGCTATGGAACTTTCTAGTCAATAAAAAAGAAACATGTATATCCAGACTTAGCAAGAAATCCTCATCTTTTTGAGTTTCTATTCATTTATTTTAACCTTAGAAAGATACTACATTCTATTAGTTTAACAATATCATGACTTGTTTCAGTATAACTTCACCTAAATAAAGGTAGTTTCTGCATTTGGCCTTTAATTTAGCTTCAGTTTTCCAAATTCTCCTTGATCCTGTGTTGATTTAGGAATGAGGAAAAAGCATTATTTCCAAAGAAAGATTGATTGTGTTCTAAAGAACAGACAAGTAAAAAAATACATATATACATATATACCCCCAGAAAAGGAGTAGAAGGGAGAAACAGAGAGAGAGAGAAAGAGAGAGAGAGAGAGAGAGAGAGAATACAACACATTATAATGTGCTTGAAATTTTACGTAAAGTGTTAAATTTTCTTTGGCTAAAGTATTTTGTTATTTATTTTTAATAGTCTACCTGAAACCATTTCCCTTCTTTTACTTGCATCATTTTAAAGTAGTTTTTGAATTACTTTAAATGTAGGAGGATAGTAAGTAGTAAAATTAAACTGTTTTGTTTTCCTTTTCATTTTAGAAAAGGCAATCACAGCTGTTTTTAACAGTCAGACCTTGTATGCATTCATGTTTTCTTTATTTTCATGTTTGCAGTTATCTATTAGTAACAGTCATCTGTTAGCAGTATCATAACACATAGATTAGAAAGGGAGGCAGCTTTTAGCCTTGTGATTTGTTGGCCAGAGCAGAGATGGGAGATTTAAAAAAAAAAAATTCCTCCATGGTAACAGCAGAGGTTTCCATTAAAAGCATGAAAGAAAGGAAGTGCAGAAAAGTTGAGCTGTTTTTGCTTCCTTAGGTAAGAAACCTTACCTTTGATACCTTGCCCTGTTTCCAAAATACGGGGACTGTTGTCTCTGTTTTCATAGAACATTTAAGAGTCTGTGATGAGACAAGGAAATCCATGGACAACATGACTGCCAAAATCAGTAAAAATGTATTAAGAGTGGTTAATAATATTTTATAAAAATGAGCTTTTCTAGTTCATGAGTGATATGGCTGCCATTCTTCCCTGACTCTCCCTCCCTTTCAGAAATTTCCTCCACTTTCTGCCCAGCTCCTCATGTCTAGAGTAGAGCCTCTACATTTCCCTGCCATTACTGCCACTCCCTACCAACATATTCTATCTTATAATGCCAGACTCAGATTTTTAAATATCATTCTTAGTATTTTACATATAAAATACTTTTTTGACTCTATAGTATATGCTTAATGAAATGCAAATTCTTATCCCCTTTTTAAGACTTCCACACGGTGATCACATTAATTGCTCCATATTCATCACCTAGTCTACCTACCAGGATTGCCACACAAAACTTTTCACTTACTCTGTGTGCTTGCTCATAGCCCATTTTTGTGTTCTTGCTCTAAATCTGCTGATTTCAAATAAATTCTCCCTCATTCAAGAGATTCTGACTAATTTTAGCCATGAGACATTTCTTTCTTCTCTAATTTTTATTAAACTCAAAATCAGTATCACCCAGTTAGCACTTATTATTCTTTTTTGCTTCATGCATATCAGCTTAAAAAAAAAAAAGAAACTCTCACTACATTGTAAGATCCTTGAAAGTAGAAGCCAATTTTTAGAATTGAAGAAAAAATCTATAAAATACAACAAAGTGTTGAATGTATAACTTAGCTTTTTGACTTACTGGTTTTCCTTTTCTTTTTTTTTTTTTTAATGATGTATATAATCTGTAGTCTTGTAATAGAAAATTTATAAAATTCAGAAAAAATGAGTACTATTTCTGCTGACATGAGGATTAGCCAGCTTTTTATTAAAGAATGTAGTTTATTAGACATTTTACCTCTAGTACATAAAATGTCCAGTATTCAGATTGTGCAGATAATCCTAAAATGACAATATCAATCTTTATTAGAATAAAAACTTAAAAATTCTTGTCAAGACAACAATGATTAGGGAAAATTGCTTGTATCATCACAGTACTTATTAATGGTCAGTATGGAACCTTAGACTCAAATACACACACACCCACACACACACGCACACACACACATACATACAGGGTCTCTTGCTGTGTCTCATGCACACACACATACACACACACACATCTTTTTCTAATTGGATCACACGTATCATTAGGTTATTAGTCATATGTATGCACATATATTTATTTGTATGTATGCATATATATGTATTTTTTTAATCTGTGAAATCGAAGATTCAAGAAACAGGAAACCTTTTGGGAAATTTCCCAAAGCTGTATGTTTGAGATCAAAAGAAGTTGCCAGAAAACTGAAATAACAAGTTCCCATGAAATTGAATTTAGGCTAGTGTTTCTTCCTTATGATGCACTTTAGATCAAACCATGAACAATTTAATTTTGTCATATGGACTAGGAACCATTTTTAAACAGAATATGACTGTATTATAGGTGTGCATATTAAAATCACAGATATCTTCACATTAGCTTCTGAATTTGGTAAAAAAACAGTCAAACTAACCATGATTGGTTATTTTTGAATATATGTGTTAATATTTATTAGCATTTTCTTGCTGCTTGTTCATTCATTTTATCATTTGGATGTGCTTGACGGCATGTACTAGATAGCAAGTCTCAAAAGTTTGAGAAGGGCCTGAGTTAGTCTATTCAGTGGAATTAAAATCAGATGATTTTACTGGGTTCAGATGATTTTGTAATAAGTGTAATCTCCCCTTTTTGCAATGATTGCTCTTGAATTTGCTATTGTGGCTGAAGTGTCATAAAAAAATAAACATTTCTCAAAATAGCATTTTTTAAGGCCTACATTAGATGAGTATTGCTCAATGGCAATTTATGAAAATTTCCATTTTGTATTTAGGGACATAATAGTTAAACATTAGAATCCACCACGGAAAAGTTTTACTATGAAAGTATCTTATGCTAGAAGCAGTAAAGCCACACACATTGGTCATAAGCTTAGAATAGTTTCTCTACTACAGTGATCTGCCTTTCCAGTAAAATTACTTAACAGTCTTTCATTTATTGCATTCACTGAGATTGTGCTCTCATCTCACCATTTTGATCTGAGGTGCTTTGTTCTAATTTTTCTGACTTTTCAGTTTCTACCTTCAGTACTCCAGCTTCTGAGGCCTACTGCAGATCCGTCTTGCTTTCACAAGCCATTTAAACACCGTTTGGCCTTGAGTCTCACCACTCTCTTATGAAGAAGACATGATAATTTTCCTCTCATTTTTTCTCTTCAAGTATCCAGAGCTCTAGGTAAAAGGGCTGCAACACAAGATCATTGGCACAGGACCATGTCATCCAGTTTGACTCTCCCAGCCCTTCTTGTTAAAGGAGGGGAATTCACCGATCTGCTTATATAAATTTCCTGCTTAAATTCATTAAATTCCTTGCTGTTTCCTTATTGTGCTATTCAAGATCCTTCATGGTATGACTTCTCTCTACCTTTATAGCTTTAGCTCTCTCTACTTAAGATACCCATTTTATGCCCTACACATATCAAACTTCTTTTGGCTTTTGAAACATGCTAGGCTTTCTCTCTCATGCCTTTTTCCTTACTGCTTCCCCTGCTTAGGATGATATTGTCCTGTTCATTCCTATGGAAACTCCTTTTAACTTATAAAACTTGGTTCACTTAACCTCGTTTTCCTCTGTAGACCTTCCACATTAATGTCTTTCCTTTGTGTCCAAATTTTTTTTAGAAAATGAAAGCACATGGAAGAAAACAGTTTATTCTTGCCTAGACGTGCATCTTAAAGTCAGGATTCAATGTTTAATCAATTTTTATTTGCAATAAATACAACAGAGTCACATTTAAACTGGGTTACAGTTGTAAAGTTGGGAAGGACAATTACATTTGGAAATACCTCAGGAAGTTTCCCCAGTGAAGACTATCATGTCCTTGTCATTTGATCAGTCCATCAAACCGCTGCAACATGTTGCCATTTCTTTGGTGGAGCCTCAAATGAAGTTGTTGATTTGTGTTTCATATTTTATGAAAAGTATGTATCTTTAAACACAAACCCACTCTTGGCACAGTGAGACGCTGAAACCATGAGAGCCATGCTAGAACTGAGACCAACTGAGGAAATAGCAGTCTCATGTCTTATGTATCATGTGTCAGCTTATTCTGTGCAAGTACGTGGAAGGTAATGGCCGACAAAATTATCTGCCCTGTTTAATTTGTTTTATTTTACTTTTTCTTTCCATTTTTTTTTCAAATGAGCGTAATTGAATTTAGATGAATTAAATGTTTGTATAGTGTGACTCTACAGTAAAGGAATGAAGGGGATCTTTTTGCTTAATTTACCCAAAAAATTGTCAGAGTTTTATATATGCTTCAGAAAATATATGCATGCATATATAAGTTAGACATGTGCAAAGCAATGGTATGTATTATTTTGTGTGTATATGTGTTTACTGAAATTTGAGAATAGAGGCAGATGTTATGGTCATTGCTCTCTGACATAAAAATCAATGTACCCACAAAGAGTCTGAATTTATTAAAAATTGGAAAACTATGAGCCCAGAATTGTTTAAGAAGACAAGGAAATTATATTACTACTAGTTCCCTGTAACTTTTGATATTCTGATTACTGTCTGTCTTAACAAATTTAATTAGATCTAACAATAATATCCCTGCCTCTATCCACAGTATAACTGCTTTGATGTATAGCATACATGGGAGATAATTAAGAAACTTAGATAATGCAAATTTATCATTTTTTGCACTATAATTATAAGTAATTGAAATCATGGTCTTTGCTCACATCAAGAATGATCTCCAAATCATATGTAATCTTGAGTTACCTTAAAGCAAAGAGGATCTCCAAGAGTGCAGCAGAATATTCATATACTCATTTATTCATTCAACAAATGTTTGTTGTGTGTCTGATATATGTCAAGACAGATAACTTCCAATTCTCCTCAAACTTGTATTCTAGTGGGGAGGAAGAAAAAATAAATAAATGAATAATAAAATTACTTCTATTAGTCATGAGTGCTATAAAAATAAAGGAAAATGGATAGAAATTGACTGGAAGTGACAATAAGGCTGTATTGCTTTAGATCAGGGGTCCCCAACCCCTGGGCTGCTGACCAGTACTGGTCCGTGGCCTGTTAGGAACTGGGCCGCACAGCAGGAGGTGAGTGGTGGGCAAGTATGACTGCCTGAGTTCCTCCTCCTGTCAGATCATCAGCAGCATTAGATTCTTATAGGCGCACAAATCCTATTGTGAACTGCACATGCTTGGGATCTAGGTTGTGTACTCTGTATGAAAATCTAATGCCTGATGATCTGAGGTAGAACCATTTAATCCCAAAATTATCCTCCCTCCCTCAACCCCCCTATTGAAAAAAATGGTCTTCCACAAAACTGGTCCCTGGTGCTAAAAGGGTTGGGGACCACTGCTTTAAGGGAACCTCAAATACTCCTTCCTTATCAACGGCTTGGTCTTGTGTAAGTCTTTAACATCTCAGGGAATGTGACTTCTAAGGTCCTTTTCAACTCTAAAGTTCTGCTTCTATAGTCTCTTCTCTGATAAATTAATTGGTTTCAAAAATAAAATTTCTTGCCTTCCTCAGTTATATCCTTCTTTAAAAGTTTGAATACTGTTACTTGTAGTTGATCATTTATTTTTGTCCTTTTAACTGTGTCATAATTCTACATTCATATAGCAGTATAAGACAGTGAGGAAAATAACTTGTTACTAATTAAACTTAATTTATATAAGTTCATTTAAGTTCCAGTACCAGGAGAACTTAATTGGTCAAAAAAAGATAATGTTTTCAATGGAAATTTTATGACTAAATTCATCTATTTGTAATTCTGAAAATCTTTTGTGCTTGAATTTTCAAGTTATGAATTTCATTTTCTCTGAGTACAATTATATTCATTAGCATTACTTAACTCAGTGAAATAACTAAACACAGTTTAATTCCTTTTGAGAGTCTAACTAATGCCTGGTGATCTGAGGTAGAGCAGTTTCATCTCAAAACCATCCATTCCCCACTTCCCATACCCCTGCCCGCAGTCCTTGGAAAAACTACCTTGCATGAAACTAGTCCCTCATGCCAAAAAGGTTGGAGACCGTGGCATTAGACGGTATGTCAAAGAAGGCCTTTCTCAAAAAGTGAAATATGAGTTAAGATATGAATAACAGACGGAGCCAGTCACATGAGGTTTTTGGACAAGAGTGCCCTAAAAGTGCAAAAGATAGTGGAAACAGACAGAAGTGACAATGAACTCAGCTAACTGGCCAAGTATATAGATGGCTACAGTGGCTAGTGGATAACCAGATGAACAGTACAAGATAACCGTGAAGAAATAAATGAAGGCCAAATCTTGTAGAAGTCTGTAGACCTTGGTAAGAAGTTTGGATAACATTCTAAGTTCAAATAATAAGGATTAACGCTGGAAAACTCAGAAATCATCACCAACAGGAACTCAGAAGGTATTGCATTATATGCACTCAGTTATTTTTGTGCTATGCCACCTATTCGTGTTAGTGGGCTTGGTGGGTCAGTACTGTTACTGATTAAGAGAACAGTCTTTGAAATTCAACAGACATTTGTTGGAATCCTGGCTTATTTCTTCTTTAGGTATATGTCCTTGAGAAATGACTCAACCTTTCTAAGTTTCAGTTTCCTCTGAGTAGGTGATAATAATATTACCTACCCCTTAAGGATTTTTTGAAAATTAAATAATTATATAAACCACAGCACCATGCAAGGCACATTTTAAACAATCAATAAGTATTAGTAATTTCCATATTATTATGTACAAGATAGGGAAAAGGGAACAATGACTAATATAGCTCCAAAATAGACAATATTCATGCTATTTAGAGCATTTGTTTAATTGACTTAGTGTGACAAAGTTGTCTCTTTGGTCTTATAATTTTTATCATTTGTTAAACTATGTAGGTTTGTCATAGCTGTTGCAAATGCGGAGTCTGCTTTAAGGCAAATTCTATTTTGCATATACACAAAAGGAGATAAGTGTTGAATTTTGAATATTTTAAAAGAGCATCACTGAAAAAATTTTTCTATAAAGTCATGGATTCGGATTAAAGATGTATACCAGAAAAATCTTTTTAATACTTAAATATTTATCTGTATAAATTGTTTAATACTACATTCTTCATATTTCCCCAGTTAGCTTGACTAATATTCCAGTACTATTTTTTTTTTCTTCAGAGAAAATGACTACAAGAATGAGACAGTGTAAAAACAGAGGACTTCTCAGTGCAGAATTGCTCTTTTGCTTAGGGTGATAGAATGTGAAGAATTTCTCATTTGCCTTTACTTTCTCTCCTTGTATGCTGATGCTGTTGGAGTATAATGATAAGCATAGTCAAAACATTAACAATTTACTATGTCTTTATAATTGAATCAATTATTACTATTATATACATCTATTTTAAATAACATCTTAAAATTTAGAACAAAAATTTGACTCATTAGAAGATCAGTGAAATTAGAATTTCGGGGGCAAAGGAAGAAAGATAAAAATATTATTTTTCAATGGCAGTCTTTTATATCATTCCAAAATCTGAGTGAAACTTATTAGATAAATATTCTGGCTAGTGCCACTTACAATTATAACCAAAATATGTAAAAGAATCGGATTTATTTTTCTTAGCTTTTATTCTTTATTTCCCTATCATTTTCTAGTAATAGGGCCCAGATCAACACATCAGTTTGGTTTAGAAAACATATTTAAACCCATAAATAATTATTTTGGTTATTTGTTCTAGAGTAATGTTTCTGTAGATATATTTGTAATGGCAGTAAGGTAACATGATGATATTGATGAAGATGATAGCAGCTATCCCCTGTTAAGCACTTAATGTGTAGACACCATTTTTGTCTCTGTCTCTCTTTTTGTCTTCCTTTTTCTCTCTGTGAGTGGGCATCATATTTTTACTTTTTAAAATGAGCAAAGACAGACCCTGGCTAAATACTTTGCCTACATCTGCCTGTCAATAAACAACAGAACCAAAATTCAAACCTGGTTTTGACTGACTCTGAAGTTTTCCTCTCCCTCTACTATTATACCTTTCATACAGTAATGAAACTGATTTATTCAACAAGCTGCAAATGTCAGCCTTAGTACACTTGATTTCCATTAACATTTTAATACTTTGCATTGCATTTTAGGTTTTATATTGATTTTTTGACTGCCATCTTTGTATCTCCAAAATCTGCAAATATGTAAATACGTAAAACTTGATTTTTTTTTTCCTTTTTAAAAGATCAGCAACAAGTTTTAAGTTAATAAATGCCCTGATGGGCCAGGTATGGTGGCTCACGCCTGTAATCCCAGTACTTTGGGAGGCTGAGGTGGGTGGATCACTTGAGGTCAGGAGTTTGAGACCAACCTGGCCAACATGGTGAAACCCTGTCTCTACTAAAAATACAAAAATTAGTCAGGCGTGATGACACGTGCCTGTAGCTACTCGGAAGTCTGAGACAGGATTCCCCTGAGCCTGGGAGGTGGAAGTTGCAGTGAGCCAAGATTGCGCCACTGCACTCCAGCCTGGGTGACAGAGTGAGACTCTGTCTCAATAAATAAATAAATAAATAAAGCCCTGGTAACAATGAGAAGGCTGCACAGGGGTTTTTTATGTACAGTTTTACGGTTTCGTTTTTCAGAATAGATTGTTTTTTGCCAACTCTACCACCACCGGATTTGGTGAACAAATTATTTAGTCACAGATGAGGGCCAAGAAATTAGAAGTATTTATTATTTTGTATATTCATATATAAATATAAAATAACAAAAATAGTCATGCTTACCACTTTTGGCTAGAATTAACAATGATTTAAAGGATGATAGAATTCAGATTGTTAAGTATTTATATCAAACTCAAGAGTTGCAGAAATAAGATTTGAGGTCTTTATTAGAATAGTGTTTCTCCTACACTTTGGCATTGCAAATAACTAAGCATAGTAGATGCTCAGTAAATGAAGACTGATGTTATTAGTAAGGAAATGCTTGCAGATACCGATTTGCTTGAAAAAGCAAAAAGATGTCATGTACTCTGCCACTCATTGAGCTGCTTGAGACTTGGTTAATTGGTCAATAAATTACTTTTTAATATGGTCATAATGCTGATGACAATGATGTTGATGGTGACAAACACCTAAACGTATTTAGTATATTGAGGTATCTCACTTAGAGAAAGGCATTTAATAGATAGTCCTATATGTTAGGTATATTAGGTATATACTAATTATATGGATGAGTAAACCAGATGTCAGAGCTTGTAAATGAAAGAGGAAGGCTAGCTATGAAGTTCTTGTTCTTCACAAATACAAATAGCATTTTGTAAGAATTAAAAATAAATATATGTAAAGCACTTAAAGGTTAATTATCATTTAGCTCTCAATTAGTAGTTTCTATATAAAAGGTTTTCATTGTGCATTTGAGAGAACTTTTTCTTTTATTTTAATTACAGATAAACAAAAGACCTACACGTATTTCAAATATTTACAGAAGATGTAAGTGATTTTCCATAATGTTGGTGATTCTCATTTTTAGCCAGCTTTGTCATTTAATGTTGGTATACTTTTCATATAATCCATTGGATATCATGTTTCTAAAAGGAATCTGTATTATTGATTTTAAAGATAAATAGTTTCAGTGGAGAAGACAAGTTATGTGTAAAACACCTGTTAACACAAAGCATGGAATAAAAATAAAGGGCCAAAGATGAAGACATCAAAAAATTGCCAACATCTTCACAGCTACTGATATTTCTACCATTTCTCTTATGCTTTATTGAACTAGAAGGTGCTCATTCAGGAATTTCACATTTGTAGATATTTAGGAAAAGTACTTGAAAATTTATTTTTTTAATTCCATCATAACCACTTAGTATAAAAGCAGGCATACAAATATGCTGGGAGAAATTTCAGGTCTTCTTGAACTTTGAGAGAGACGTCCATTTTGGCAGAGGAGGAAGGCACATATTTCTATGAATTTATATGAGCACCTCAAATTTGGGTGCTAGTTTGAACTGCCAAACTTCAGAGTTTTCACATTTTTTATATACCAAGGTGGGTTAAAGCAGCCTATTTGTATAAGGAATATTTTTGAAACTGTTGACATTTGGCTACTGTTCTTTCATGCACTGTTTTGTAGTCTTGACAGAAACTTGGTTTAACTTGCAGAGAGAAAGTGAAAGACAGAGAAAGGTGTCTATATGAAATGCCCCGGAGAGAAGCAGAACTCCAGTAAGGCAACATTTAGGCATTGAGTGTGACACTGTATTGACCTTTTTAATGGATGTATGTAATAAAGTGACATGTAAATGGAGCACAAGGGGAGATATGACACTATATCTGGAAAAGGATAAAACAGTTGGTTGAATACTAGGCTATTATAGCAGTTTGCAAACCTTGGATAAACTCAGTCAGCGGTTGTATAATTGGTTATTCAATCCCGACCCTTGTTCACAGCTCAAAGCCAGGAACACTGAGACCTGTTGCCAATTTGAGTGAATATAGTGACTGTACTCGGCCGGGGCCTAACATTGGAGCCAGGCCTTTTCCTGTGGGCTGGTTTCCACCATGTCTGGGACTGGCTCAGTGACAGTAGGTCTTTTGTTGTGAAAGGCTGGCTGGTACTCCCCTCCTTTGCAAAATGTCTAACAGCTACACAAATATAAGAAAATAGGAAAAGGGACTTACTGTAGCTTTTCTCTTAGTAATTTAATGTGGAGTTATTAGTTTTTCTTTCTTTTTTTTTTTTTTTTTGCTCCATTTTTGGGAAAGTCTGTGTTAGGTAAACTTAAAAACTGATATAAAAGCTGCTTCTAGATAAGAATTGAACCTTGGTAGTCCCTGATTAGAATATGATATGTGTGAAGAAATTTATAGTAATCTGATTCACAAAAATAGATTTCTAAGTAAGAGATTTTACTTTTTCTCCTTTCTCTTATGAAAGTTCATGTACTGAGAAGACTGTTTTTATTGATTATCTCCACTGTGACAGAAAGATATAGCATGCTTATAAACCTGTTATGTATTTAACTTTATAAAACAAGCACCCCACCTTCCCTGCCCAAACCAACTGAATAGAGACCAACAAACTAACCATTTACTGTTTGTAGTCTAGTAAAACTTAAGAAATAAGTCAGTGAAGATTTTGATTTAACTACATGGGATAAAGAATGCCCAGTCTTCTTACACAGCCCAGTTCATAAAGGAATCTTTAACAAGCTTGTAGTATTTGTCAGTTAGGTGCTGCTTACTGAGAGGAAGACAGTTCCCAGCTGCAATCAATTATGCTTCCATTATTTCTGTTGTTTAAACATGCCTAGGAATACCGTTCAGAGAATTTCACAAAATGCGTATAAGTTCCATAACAAAGTAAAGAGCATGTTGGAAAAAAAAAATTCTGAAAAAAGAATTTTTTTCCTGAGATTTTTAAAATAATCTTTTTGTCGCTCTCTCCCCTCCTAGATTCCACCTTACACACCCAGCATTTATGAAATCACACACACAGTGTTTGATTTAATGCAGGGTTGCAATTCAATCAAGAAATTGCTGAGGTCATATAAAATAAATGGCTACAGTACTTTTTGGCTCAGTTATGGCCTTGATAATTCAGGGTTTTGTTTTTGTTAATTGAGTAGTAGTCGCCTGCTTTGGGTGGGTGGGGTAAGGGGGTGCTCCTAAATATCTTTGACTATACATCATTAGAAACAATTTGGGGACTAGAAAGTGGTGGTCTGGCGGGAGGGAAGAGGTCAGTCTCTGCCATGGATAGGGGAAACAGAAAGAGGTGGTTCTGAAAACATGACAGGACAAAGGAAAATGAAGCAAATTGTTTTTTGATAGAAAATTAATCATTGAAAAGTGAGTGGTTATTGTGAGGCAAAAAAAAAAAAAAAAAAAAAAAAAGAGGGAGCATTTAACTTGAAATATATGAAAAAAAGCACTATAGAAACTCCAACAGAGGCCTTTAATGGAAAATACACCCGGCCATCTCATTATAAGTACATCCCTGGGAGCCAAGTGTTATGAGCATTAGTAAGAAGGTGGTATTATAAAAAAAATTGATTATAATCAAGCTGAATGTATTTAGGCTTAATAAAAGTATTGTATGGAGGTAGTGAGTATCATGGCATAATAGAGACCTCTTAGTATTGGATTGTTCATAAGTATTGTATTTCATAATGTTGATCTTCAGAGACCTTTACTTCCTGATGGGAAAACAGGAACTTATAATGGTAAAGAGAGGATCACAGAGTTGTAGACCAGCCCTATTAACCCCAGAAAATACAGTTCAACATGTATCTTTTCATCTTAATTTCTCAAATATTCTTCTAGTTTATTTTGTATTACAATATTGTATATAACAAACAGATGTCTCCCTTAGGTCACTGTTTGTAATTTAGTAAATTGTAGGTGTCCAACTGGAGAGCCTAGAGCTGCTGGTGAAGAATGAATGCTTGAGATGCCTCATTAATTTAATGTAGGTAAGAGCTGGTGAGCTTAAAGGATTTGGTAGTAACCCCATAGAGAACTACCTACAGGTAATTCAAATAGTGTGAAATAAACTTTTTCCCCTCATTTTTTTTCCCTTCCATGCTGTGAAACTTCACTGATCATTATTTTTTAAGTATTTTATATGTCACATCAACAACAGAAAGGCCAAAATATGTATGGAAACAAGAGATTCAATTAAGCCCAAATCAGGTACTTTTAAAAGGTGCTGGGTTTAGTTTTTAAACACCTTCATTTGGCACAGAACTCTTCACATGTTTGGAGATTTGCTTTTGCTGCTTCATAATTTCTGAGGGTGCTACTCTATAAGCTGAACAATTTGCTAAGAAAAAAAAAGAGAGAAAAATAAATAACCCAAGTTTTATGTCTAGAATTATGGACTAAAATAATACATTGACACCCACTCTGTGATAGGAAAACTTGTTAGATTATGTATCTACTTTAATGTAATTTAAACATTTGGGAAGTTTTCTTATGAAGAATTTAATACCCTCATTATACAAAGTAATTTCTCTTTTGTTCTTTGGTAGCTACCAGGGAACAATGGCGTTTTCGTTTCTTTCTTTAGAAATGAAACATTTTATTTTTAATCTCATAAACGTATGTTTTGAGTAGATATTATGCCTTTCAGTGTTGATCCCTGTCAAGTAATAAAGATCAATTTTGATTATTATAAATTTATTGCAATGACTTACCTGTTTCACTTCCCAGATTTCTTAAGTGAAAATATTTGCCTTGTTAAAAAAAAAAATGCAACTAGGTGATGAGCAGCTACTGTAGTTGGAATTTCAAGTTAGAATGCTTGTAATTTCATTGAAGATCTCAACTCTTATTATTGGAACACTGTAATTTGTAAGAATGATTCAAATATTTGTTTCTAATTTATCCTAATTATTAGCAATGTTTCATTGAAATCATCTCCTTTGAAGAATTGGGAGACTTTTTCCAATTAGTTGAGGCCAGTGAAGTTTTTTTGAAACTTTCATATTTATCCTGGTGTTCACTTTGGGTGAGAGATCTAATTGTTCTGTAAAAGGACCCTGTTTTGCTGAGACAAAACTGCCATAGCAGGTTCTTGGGTTTTTGTTTTGTTTTGTTTTGTTTTGTTTTATACCTTAGAGAAGATTCCCAGAGGTATAAACACCTTTGAGTTTCTGACATGTGGAACACAGACCTTCAAGGCTTTAAAAAAGACCATTTTCTGGTTTGTAAAAGCTTGCTCTCTGACCCCTAGGTCAGAAAATTGGGTGGTCTCTTATTTTATTGGACTCATCTATCCCTTTGAGATGAAATACTGATCTATACCTTAATTTTTTAGCTGCTTATGTTTCATTGCACTTCACAAAAACCCCTAGAATGTTGTAAGTAAGCATTTTTCTACCTTTTAAAATGCCATTCTTTTAAATGGGTGACTCATTAGGAAAGCATGGAATCCATGGCATAGTATGGTGAGCATCCTTGGAGCGCCCCCTACACCACCTGCTATTTTTCTTCAGATACATTCGTAATGAGGGGTTGAGTTCAAATTTTATGTAAATATTATACATTAACGATACTAAATACACATGTGTGTGAAAGAGAAAGATTTAAGTGATATATATCTACAGATCTGTATCCTGATCATTTATTTTATATATATATAATTATATATGTGTAATTATATAAATTTATATATGTATATATAAAAGAGTGAAGATGTTCAACATTTACTTCTGAAAAGATCAGTGCAGGAGAAATAATATTCAACAATAATCTTTCTCTTACCTTCCCCATATTTCATTATCCTTTCAAATATTCATATATCATGTTTTCCTCTCAGTTACTAGATGTGAGACATGATTTTATGGACATTACTCACTGATGTTTTTAAGAACATAGAAGGAATAATAATTCAAAATGTTGTTGTCCTGTAGAAATCCCTGTTAGTTATATTCAAGGTATGTAGACTATTTTATTTTCTACCATGCCACCCTTTCCAGGATTCATAGTTTCTGGTCCTGCCATTCCCTTAAAGAGTTCGCACAGGGAATTTTCTGAATAAAGAGGACATTATCTCATTTGTTCTTCTCTGATTCATCAAATTACTTGTAACATGATTCTACCATTCTTCTCTGAACTTACTTCACCTCAGTTCTTGACAATTCAGAGACGATGTTCTGGTCATTTGGCTGATATCTCAGGAGTTTCTCTTTTCTGTTTGCAACTTACATAACCATATTGTATGCCTCTTATGTGTATAGTGCATTATGTTGATGAAAATATATATGTGTGTGTTTCTGTTTTTTTGAGACAAGGTCCATTCTTGCCCAGGCTGGAGTGCAGTGGCACAATCTTGGCTCACGGCGGCCTCTACCTACCAGGTTCAAATGATTCTCCCACCTCAGCCTCCCAAATAGCAGAGACTACAGGCACTCAACCATGCCCAGCTAGTTTTGGTTTTGATAGAGACGAGGTCTCACAATTTTGCCCAGGCTATTCTTGAACTTCTGGGCTCAAGAGAGTCTCTTGCCTTGGCTTCCCAAGTGCTGGGATTACAAGTGTGTTTCTAATATGTGGTCACATGATTCATAATCTCCTTAAGAATTATGTAAAATCTTTGATCAGAATACATCAGTAAATCATTTTCTTCATTTTCTCCTATATAATAGATAATATATGTACAGTATTATCTCCTTAGTAGTTTTTACTGCATTTTACTTTGGCTTTTTTTCTTGTATTAAAAATGTTACATTTCATGAAGTTGTAAAACAGCAAATATATTGGAATATATTTGGATTTTTTGTTGATAATATTTAATATTTAACTCATGATAGTGAGGTGTTAGTAAAATTCTTTTAACTTTCTTAGAAGAATTCAGTAGATTTCACTCTTTCACATCTTAGTCATTTTAATTCAAATTTTAAACATTTGTCGTGATGCTTTTATCCATATTTTAATAACCCAAGTCAGTGTTTTCATCAAGGAATTACCTCAGGTCTTAGAAAAGTTCATATTCCTGGGATTCAAACAAAATATAATGAACCATACTCTCTGATGGCCCTGGAATTTTGCATTTTAAGAAAGCCTCCTATGATTTTGAACTTTAGGTGGGTAGGGTTCAATTCTATTATGCTCTTGATAATATCCTTCATGCCTGGAAAAATATGTAGTATATATTGTGTGTTGAACTAATAGTCTCTGCTATTCTTATCCATATAGTTTAAATTTAACTTTATATTGCTTATGTGATTCAATTATTTTCCTCATTATAGACGAGATGAGAAATTGCTCCCATTTTTGGTTGCCTAGTAGAAATTTTTATAGCAGGTTTAACGATGACCAGAAGATTACTTTAGAACTTTTACTTTGTGGGAATACTGCTATAGTGGCATTTGGAAAAGTCTGTCTGCACATTTATTTACTATTCACTAATTTAATAATTTAAGTAAGGCATCATTAGCTCTAATTTTGCCTCAATAAATGAAACATTTGGAAAACAACTCAGTGACACTATAGCAATTTGAATAAATGGTTTTAGTGATGGTCACAATTGGTATATCTTCCTCAGGAGACGGTGAGTTTCCATAAGGTTCAGAGGCCATGTCTTTGTTCTTATCACAGTGCCATAGTAGGGGCTTACCCAATGACTGTTAGATAGATGAATGAATACACAAATAGGATATGATGCCTCTTGATCGTTTGTGTCTGTGTATGTGAGCATGCATGTTTGTGTGAACTGTGCCAAATGAAGATGGCAGTATCCATAAATAAAGTGTATTTTAATTTTTAAAGTAGTCTAATAGTTCTAATGGTACTTTATGCCATTAAAAGAAAAGATAATACTTTTCATAAAGTTCAGAAATTAAATTAATATTTTAATAGGTTATACATACCTAATTTTATACCCACTGCCTTTATCATTAAGAATGGGAAGTCTCTGGTGATACAGGAAAAGTAAAACTCCACACTCTGCTTTTCTCTTTTTCTAAGTATCCAGGCTTCCTTTAATTATTTATTGTTGCTGTTTGTTTGCTTCTTTTTTATCTTATTTCACTTATTCCCTCTAATATGAAAATACTTCTTCCAAGGAAAACTCTAACAGGCTTTTTTATTTATTTATTTATTTATTTGCTCTTTTACACTTTTGACTTCACAGCAGCATCATAGCTAACACATGACTGCAAGTTTCATTGTTGATTAGAGTGTATCAAAGTTTGTGAACATTAAACGCCCTTTTGCAAATAAAGCTATTGTATTTTCTTTTTTTTTTTTTTTTTTTGAGACAGAGTCTCGCACTGTCAGCCAGGCTGGAGTGCAGTGGCGCCATCTTGGCTCACTGCAAGCTCCGCCTCCCGGGTTCACGCCATTCTCCTGCCTCAGCCTCCCGAGTAGCTGGGACTACAGGCGCCCGCCACCTCGCCCGGCTAGTTTTTTGTATTTTTTTTAGTAGAGACGGGATTTCACCGTGTTTGCCAGGATGGTCTCGATCTCCTGACCTCGTGATCCGCCCGTCTCGGCCTCCCAAAGTGCTGGGATTACAGGCTTGAGCCACCACACCCAGCCAGCTATTGTATTTTCTTACCTAAACTTGCTCTGAAAATGACAAAAATATGAAATTCATGAAAGGTTGTAAGAGATCATATAATAACAAATTGTTAAGGTAGATGGACTACTTTGGTTGAGAAGGCTATATATGTATATACAAATTTTAATACATTATTTTAAGCAAATCAGAGGGTTTTTTTTTTAATTTTAAAATCTGATTCTATGTATTAGAACATAAACATATAACTTGAATTATAACTAGCTTTTCAGCTCAACTAGTCAACTACCTGCATATCACAGTCTGATTTATCATATGAATCATGTCACCTTTTATTGTTCATACCTTTTCAGGCATCTGGCAGGCTGAGATTGTAATTTGTTTTCACATATGTTGTGATGGAGAAGATTCAGGATGTGTAGTGGTTTATCAGGCTGTATGTGCTTTAATTCTCACTTCCAGTGGTAAAACATTCTGTCATATTTTTTAAGTATTGAAATTCTTATTCTAATATATGTTAAATGGTTTTCTATTTCTATACGTTTTGCATCTTCTTTATCTCTACCACCCACTTTCACAATTTTGAATAACAACAAAATTCTGCAAATATTAATTTTTGTTCTCAACATGGTCTAGACATCCAGTTACACAAAGTGACTATGTGAATTCACTTTTTATAGTAGGATAATTGCTTCATTTATCATTCAAATACATATTTAGGTAGTTTTTTCTTAAATATATCAGGAGGCATATATAAGTTGCTCAGAACTATGCACTTTTATCTTTACTAAGCTGCAACATGTTTAAGATATCTTAAGTTTTTCCTCAGTTTCTTTATAAATTTGCCTTGTGAATTTAACTTTGTTTTTAAATGCCTGATTCTGATATACTTTATGCCATAATGTATAGCTTATAGTTCTTACAGTATTCTTTTCTATTTTTTTGTTCTATCTCACATGTACCCAGTTGAGAAAATACTATTTCAAATGGAATATATGGAAAATAACAGAGTTATTACAATTAGTCTGTAAGAAAGTTGGTCATTTGATGGATGGACAACAAAAATAGTCACGAAAATCTTTTGTAGGAAATATTTTAATTTTTGTAAGTGGACTGTTATGGATGCATCATAAATATTTTTCCTCCCAATATTTTATCAAGTTGTTTTTGCTTTTGCATTCTGCTCCTCTCGCCTTAGTAACCCTCCTATTCTCCACTTTCACCCTTCTCGTTGTAACTAATAGCTAGATTTGATTCACGTCTCCCCACCCACACTCTGCTGACATCATAAATTATTTGAATCCAAATGGACAATATTCATTAGCTGTGCACTTTACTGAAAGAGCCTTACACAAGAGTGCTGCACTCTCCCATTTTTATTAAAAGTTAAAATGTTTTTGCTGTCAGGAGGTTGGGTGAGTTAGCCATGATAGAGGACAGGGCTCAGTGCTAATATATAAAAATAATAACTATTACCATTGGTTGAATGACCCTGGGAAAGAGCACTACAAAGCTATTTGTTGTTCTCTTTCACTTGTCAACAGCGCTGGCTTAAAAGCTTTAGATATTGTTGAGGACCTAATAGAACCTTTGGGAAGTTAGAAAGACAACTGTCAAAAAAAAAAAAAAAAAAAAAAAAAGGCAAAGATTAATTGAGCAATTTTGTATTTGTGCTGTTTACGGGCGTTTTATACATTAACTTAATAGAAATGACACCTCCCCATTCATTCATACTTACTACATTCCTTTATCATCTTTATTGATATGATCAAACCGTAGAAGTCAAAGAAATAGTAGATAACCAAATACATTAATAGTAGGTTGTTACTATCATAAAAATGGGTACGAGTAGACCTATCACTCTTTGATGAAACTTTTGATTTTGGGATAGTTTTCGTGACAGGCAAGGTGAAATGTATTTTACTTGATTTTTTTTTAAAATTATTTTCTTAGGTTGTTTTAGAGTAAGTTGTAGTTGTAATGTTAGTCAACATTTTTGGGTGTCACTATGTGCCTGGCACTGTTTTAAGGGTGTTACATAAATTATCTCATTGACTTCTCACAACAACCATATGAAGTAAATGCTGTTATTGGCCTCTTTTGCAGGTTAAGTGAATGGAAGCATAGAGAGATTACATTACTTGCCAAAGGGCACAAAACTTAGTAAGTGGCCGGGCGCGGTGGCTCAAGCCTGTAATCCCAGCACTTTGGGAGGCCGAGACGGGCGGATCACGAGGTCACAAGATCAAGACCATCCTGGCTAACACGGTGAAACCCCGTCTCTACTAAAAAAAATACAAAAAACTAGCCGGGCGAAGTGGCGGGCGCCTGTAGTCCCAGCTACTCGGGAGGCTGAGGCAGGAGAATAACGTGAACCCGGGAGGCGGAGCTTGCAGTGAGCTGAGATCGCGTCGCTGCACTCCAGCCTGGGCGACAGAGCGAGACTCCGTCTCAAAAAAATAAATAAATAAAAATTAAAAAAAAAAATAAGTGATGGAGTCAGGTTATATGTGACATTGTGACATTACATTATCATTGTAAATATTTAGTAGTAAAACATAAAGGAAGATCGAGCTAAATCTGGAAATCAATATCAGTATGCATTTTGTTCATGAGTATTAGCTCTTCAATTTCTTGTTGAAATGCTTTTTACTGGGATTTAATATTTGAACTAAGAACAAAACAAAGAGTTGTAGTCTATGTAAGAAAATGCAGTTACTTTGTGAATGATGGAGTGGATGAAACCATCATTATTCTATCACATATGAATAATGCCTATCTTTTAATGGAGATTTTTGTGTAGAAAATATGTCTTGTGAGGAGTAAACCTAAGGTTATTGATATGTAGTAATGATACCGTATTGATTATGGCATAATCATGTGATAAAAGACATTCTTCTAAAATGTGATATAACACCGATTATAATTGAGCAGGTTCAGCTGAAGCAACAAGAAAATTTAAGCCTATGACTAATGATTTAAGTCTTACATTACATTTTTCTAAAACTCCACATTAAAAATTGTAAAACTTGAGTCAGCCAAAGACTTTTTTTTTTTTTTTGTATTAACAAGCTCTCATTAACTTTCAAGTGGAAACAAACAAATATTTTGGCAATACTAAACATAAAGTATTTCCAGAGCTTAATTCACTTCAGGACAATCACATATAAAAATGAGGCTTATCTAAATCTTAATGCTATGGAATTTCTTGTGTGTTTCTATTGTTTGTTGTGGTATGTGTTATATTAGGAGTTTTTTGGAGGGAGGATTCTTGCTATGTTGCCCAGGCAGGAGTGTGGTGGCTATTCACAGGTGCAATCAAAGTGCATTACAGCCTCAAGCTCTTGGCCTGAAGCAATCTTCTTGTCTCAGCCTCCTGAGTAGCTGGGACTGTAGACCCACCACTGTGTCCAGCTTATTTTTTTAATATTTCCTAGAAGAGCTTGGTATTTCCAGTGGCAGACTAGCTGTAATACTTGACTAAGGGGACTCTTATGGGGCCATCTGGTTTTTAGTGTATAAACAGCTTTCCAGATATGTAAAAGTCAGTATTACTTACACTGTGCTGTTTAATATTTGCTTCCTAATATTGTGTAGATATGCAGCTATTGTCAACATGAAACTGAACTCTTACTGATATATGATTTCCAGATTTAGCTCAATCTTCCCCTCAGAAATAATTTTATTATAAGTAACTTAATAGATAGCAACATATGAACTTGTAATTAGCCTTTTGAAGAAAAATAAATTTGGTTAAGTAAATGCACTAACTTGTGTTTATTCTTCGGTTTCATGGGACTACCGGATGAAAGCTTCCAAGAGTAGAACATCAAGTTAATAGTACCTAATTTAAAGAGAGATTATCGAGTTAATAATACCTAGCTCTAACACAGATTAGCTTCCAGTACCCCCTATCAAATAATTACTAATTTAAGATAGACGAAGTGAATAAAACAGAACTACAATTTCATTTTTCAAGAGTTTGACCGTCTATTTAAAAAACTTTGTGGTAGTATGTAATATGCTGTCAAGAATGCTGAACTGGAAATTGGACTTCAAATTCTGCCTTTATCTTTATATAGGTTTGTGATATTAGCCAAGTTATTTAGCATCTCGTATTTGTACTTTTTTAGCCTGTAAAATGAAAAGTTTGGTCTAAACCAGTTATTACCCAAATTGTATTGAGCCATACACACAGTCATCTCCCAACACTAATTTTCTTGGTCAAATATATTAAAAATACTATGTAATCTGTAACTAGCTTAAAAATTGCCAATCTGTTAGTACACAAAATGATCTAAATCTTGTAAAGAAGAAATATAAATTTGTTTAGTGTTAATTAGATTTGCATGGCAATCGAATGTTTATGTCATTTTAGTTTTAAGTAGCCAAACCATTTATGTTCCATTTATGTCAGATATATGTTTTCCTCAATTGCTTTTATGAAATGCTTATCTAAATGATGTATAAAGACCTTTTCAGCTCTACAATTCTTATTTTATGACATGAATAGTCTACATATGCTTTTACCTTTTTGCTTTGAAGGAGATACTGGTATATTTTGAAATCTAGTTCCCTCCAAAAGACAACTTCCATTCCTCAATGTGTACACTATCACATGTCAAGAATAACAGCTTAGTTTCAGCTATAAAATTAAAGTATAAACAGTGATAGGTTTGGTATGACCTAACTCCTTCAACTTTGTTTAAAAGTCAAATATTATGCATAACGTACTTTTTGCTTGTTCGAGTTTTCAGTGAGCTCTGCCACAGCAGCTGAAGGGAGATTAAGGGGGAAAAAAGCCTACATAAACACAAAGCAAATACCTGAGCTTGTGTGTAAAGCTACTGCACTGGAGCGAATGTGGTTTAATTCTTGGCACTGGCAGCTTGCTGGAGAATTACAATATGTTGGCATGAGTCTCTAAGTCTCATTGTTCCAGATGAGGGAGTCGGTCTTAAGAGTGTTTGGCACTGAAGGGAAAAAGGAATGAGAGTTATAGGGAATGAACAGGCCCTAAAGAGGCAGGATGCTGTTGTAACAATGGCTGGCACAGTTGGGGGGGGCATTCACTGGTGGGGATTGCCATAGGCATTGATGTGAAGTAGCATATGTGAGCAAAAGAGGCAAGGGTGAGAAGGGAAAAGCAAGCAAATGTATCAGAAGGGTCCTGTTGGCAGAAAGAAACAATAGTAATCCAGTTAGGTTTATCTTAATATTACTATGTTGATGATGAAGGGTATATTTTATTTCTAATTTATATTATAGCTTATTTCCTAGCTTTATTTTATTTTCTCTTTTAAAATATATGCATTTACCTTTCCGCTAAAGAGACAGATCCTTAAATTAAGAAAACCTGGTTTTGTATTCCATCTACTCTACTTACTGATGGGCTGATGTTGGGCAAAGCATCTTTCTGAGCCTTAGTTTCCTCATCTGCAAAATGGATATAACAATTATATATGCCACTGACAAAATTGTATCTGGAAGCATTCTGTAAATGGAAATGCCATGCAAATAATAATTATTAACTCACACTTATTTTAATATAAGGAGCTCTAGTTCTTACTTTGAAAGTAATCATGATATTCCAGTACTTGGGAGAATGAACTCTCAGGAGAAGGAATTTTGGGGAGAATCTTTTAGAGTTAAGTGAAAAAACATGATACATCTTAACATGAAAATAAATGAAACTCATAAATATATACACCTACTGTGTACCCACAAAAATTTTAAAAAATTAAAGGAAACTCCAGAGTTTGAACATTTGCAAATAACTAGGCACCCTACATACCATATTCATAGTACAAAATGCGATTCTATGTTTGTGCATTTTTTAAATCTTATTTTAGAAAATTAAATATTTAATAGATAAGTACTATCTATTCACTCCATACGCAGTGAAGCAGCACTTACATAATGGTGTCAAATTTCACTTTACTCATATTCACACATTAACAAACAGGTGTATTGTAAATATTGGGCTTCTGCCATTTGGTCCTTTACATTTTGAAACATGAATTTTCTACTGTATCTTTACCATTTTCAGAGAAATTTAATCACTGCTACATGTCCGTTCTTTGTGGTCATTGTTATGAGATCATTTCTTACTGTTATTTCAAGAACTACCAATGGAAATTGTAGCAGTTGGTAGAGTATTGAATGTGGATTTTTGGAAACTCTTTGCTTTACAGAAATTCAGACAGAGGGGTGAAGTGGGTGAAAAGTCTTTATGATCCCCTTCCCTCCTCACCCCTACAGGGCCCCATCTAGCCAGTGCCACTGTCTTGGAGAGAACCCAGGTTGTTTGAGTTATAGCCCAATATTCCTTCTACTATATAAATAAAAAGAATCATTTCATTGTATATCTCTGCTATATACTCATAGGTTGTCACTAAATTATCCAGAATCCTAGATGGCAAGGCATGTAATTGGACCACACCCTGAAAACAAAAACTGTAAAAAAGCCTACCTTTTAATTCCATAGTTGCTGCTCATACATATGTGTTACCCTAGAATGTTTATCAGGTTTTTACTTCACCCATCCAAAGGAGTTAGTAAGAATTGTTTTTCCTACTATCCAGGACTGTTTTATAGATGAAATGAGGGAGAGTGTATGCATGTGTGCGTGTGTGTGTGTGTGCATGTGTGTTAGTTTTGTGTTGCCATAAGAGAATAACACAGACTGAATGATTTATAAAGAAAAGAAATTTATTTGTCACAGTTCTGGAGACTGAGAAGTCCAACCTCAAGGTGCTAGCATCTGGTGAGGGCCTTCTTGCTGCACCATCCCATGGTGGAAAGCAGAAGAATAAGAGAGTGCACACACGAGAGACAGATGGAACTTGTACCCTGAAGCCTTTCTCTAATCAGCCTTAATCCAGTCATGAGGGTAGAGCCCTTATGACCTAAATACCTTCCATTAGGCCTCACCTCCCGATGCTTTTGGATTAGGGATGAAATTTTCAACACATGCTTCTGTGGGGACCCATTCAAACCATAGCAATGTATGTGCTGCAAAGAACAAAGATTTTGGGATCCAATAGGTAGAATTGAGCTCCACATTGGGCAGGTCATGATAACTTCCTAGGTTTTGGTTTCTTAAATGGTAAGACAGATGCACCAATATCTAATTCAGCAGATTACTGTGAGAAGTTTGAGATACCACATGTAAAGGACCTAGTACTTTGCTTAGCACTTAGCCCTCTAAATAGTAGCTATTATTATTTTGTTGTTGATAAGAGAGTTAGGAATGTGTAGGGGGGGAAAAAAAAAAACTTAGCTCAAGACCTCAATTCTGCCCATTACATTTTGTGGAACCTCAGAGCAATTCTTTTTTTTCTTTTTGCTGGTGCTTCTTCATCTCTTTAAACCCGTAACACAGACGTAATAACACAATCTAAGTCTTCAATTACTTATTATCATTAAATGAGAGAATACAGATAAAAACCTCTAGCACAGTTCCTGGCACATAGGCTGCTAAATAAATGTATTTGAATCTGAATTTAAAGTATATACCTCATCCAAGTTGTAAGTATGAGTGTCTTTATTCATCCACAGACATGACAACCGTGAGTTAGATATGTTTCTGATTTTACATTTTCAAAATAACTTAGTCTTAAAGAAGTTATTCTTTTTTTTTTTTTTTTTTTTTTTTGTAGTGTGTGCTTAAAAGTCAAGTACTTGAACAAACTGGCTCTGTTTACCAGCCTTATATCTTTATGCTAGTTAATAAAGAGGCCGGGAATGTTCTGCAGGTTTCAGAAATCTGGCTGCTGTTTCTTTAACTCTGCAACTGAGACAGAAGACTTCTGTTTCTTTATGAGCACACTACAGTGAATATTTTGTCTAGCTGCGGGGGAAAAGCTTTGTCATGGACTTTGCAGACAATAGCCTTAAAAGTAAAATGGTCTGCTTTTGGTGCCTGGAGGTTCAGGGGCCTATTGTTAGTGCACAATGGATTTCTATTGCTGCATTCCTGCTTTGCAAAGGTTTGTTAGCTTTTAATGACTGACAGTACTCTATTGCAAATACCATATTGGCTGTGCCCTGTTTACATGCTACTCAAGAATTTTTGTAGAGTGCTGGAAAAAAGAAACAGTGGTGTTTGTTTGACCTACTCTGATAAGGTTTAAGAAATAATTTTACTCTCAAACTGTTTACTGGGAATGTAGAAATGTTGGAAGTCCTTGCGGAAGTATTTCAAAGTTACTTTTAAAGCCTCAATGAAGAGAAATACTGGTTACAATATGAAGATATTTACTCTGTGTTATGACTCCTAGAGTTGCTGTTAATATTCTGAAACAATCCCACATAGAAATTGGGATATTTTAAGAAAAACTAAAAGTAAATTCTTCAGGATTAGTTCCTTAAATGTGAAAAATACAGCTATGTATTTTGTTTCGAAGGAAAAAATTCATTTTTCGTTCATTCATTTCAACTGCATTCATTCGTTTCAAATTCATTCCATAGGTAAGTGTGCATATATTAAGTTGTAAGTGCATATACGTATTTGCACATATGTATATGTGTGTACATATAGACTATGTAAAAAAGTAATCATTCAGAGCTTTTCACCATTTTTATTTTCCACAAGTTTCTGACATGTGAGACAGAAGTGTTCCATATTGTTATTTTTTTTTTCCCAAGGAAAATGGCACCTCTGCTTTGTTGAAAACTCCACACAGGCTTTTTGACTCTGCTAGCTGACTGCTGTAAAGAGGGGACCCTGGAAAAAGTAGATAGCATTAACTAAACATGGTGATGAAAACTGTTTACAATGCATTTTACTGTGGGGAAAATTAAGCAGTTTCTAATAATATTATAGTCTCTAGGCCAGAGGGTCTCTTTGATAAGTTAACATGTATCCCCTTTATGCTCCTAGTAGGGGGTAAACAAATGCCTGAACAAACACAAATACACATAAACACCAATGTGGAGAATGGCAGTGTATGTCTTAGATCTATATAATAAGTGTGGGTATTGTTATTTAGATGGAGCATACTGGGACACTTATCTTTTAGTACATTCCATTTTCTAAGTGAATGCTGTGCTAATCGTGGGATTGAAAGCCATTGTAATTGTGTACCCATCTAAGTGCTGACAAGAATATACAATTATATTGTTTGAAACTGAGTTTAATGTTTGGGAGTTTTTATTAGCATTTATATTTACTTATGCATTAAAGTCCAACACAAAAGGAAAGGTCAAAAACTATGTTATATGTAGAAACAAATACCAGACTAAAGCAGAACCTTGCTTTCTAAAATGTGTGTGCCCTGTCCGAACACAGGGCATTGTAAAAGAGTGTGATACAAATCTGAAATAAGCAAATAATAGGTTTCCATTATAGGCATTCCTCGCTTCTCTAGATTTTGCAATCTTTTTAAAGCTTCTTTTATACCAACTTTTTTTTTTTTTTTTTTTTTTTTTTTTTTTTGCTTATGTTCGCGGTACTGGCAAATCTTACCACAGTGTGCTGACCGCCACACGATGTTAAACACATATTATAAAGTGGATATAATTGTAAACACACAGAGGGATATAATTACATGTAGCAGATTTAAGAGCTAATTCTTTGCCTTTTTTTACTCCGCATTTTATCAACATAATTATTTTTTGACTGCAGACTAACACCCTGAAATTGACAAGCATCCATTATAGCAAGAATTTGTTCACCAAATTGAAAAACAATGAACTGCAAGGTTTATGTGTACCCATTGTCATAAAGAATTAGTATGGCTTTGTTCCGCAAGAGGAAAAAGCTAATGATTTTGAAACAGCAGGTGACAAAACACATTCTTTTTTTCCACCCCTGTTATCAGTTTTTTGATGAAGCCATTATAAAGTGGGGCTGGGATAGGATTGGCCTTATTTTTAGCTGATAGACTTTTAATGAGCTCCATTGTAAGGAGAGTCATGTTGATTTGCTTACTTCTTTTTTTCTTTACTTAGAAACCCCCAGTATTGAAAAGCTACTCTCAAAGGACTGGAAAGACAAGCTTCTTGCAATGGGATCGGGGAACTTTGGCGAAATAAAAGGTAATACAGTGTGATTATTTTGATCCAAAATGTACCAAAATGAAGTTGATATTCAGGAATATTAATGGTGATAAAGTATGTCTGCCCTCACCTCTTCTGCTGCTTGCAGTCTATGTGTTTGTGGTTTCTTCTTTCTGTCTTAAAGGAGAACATAGCAGGGTTCTCATATTCTTTCTTTCTTTGTGCCTTATGGAATAAATGATATGTTGCTTTCAACAGAATCACCCCACTATACCTCTAACAGGCTCTGATTTTCATCATTTAAAAAAAATTAAATTATTTATTTTATAAGTAAGAATGTACCTACAGCAAGGTTAAAAACTGTATTTTATAAGATAATTTTGTACATTGTACATATAAGAAATATGGGTGTGTATAACCTAAATTTAAAACCAGGAATGATGAATAGGGAGAGCATAATAGAAGGTTGTTTTGTACCAGTCAGGGTAACAATTTGTTTTGGTTTTATTTGGATCAGCAATTACATCCAACTAAGAAAAGTTCTGTGAAACTATTCATATCTTAATAAACTCCTACTAATAACAAGGGGAGAAGATTTAATTTCCTCATATAAAATAAAAGCGAATTATCCTTTCAATTAATTTAAAAGTATGTTTTCTCAAAACATGGTAGGCAATCTATGGTTTTCTATTTGTTGCTAGTGTGACACTTAAGATTCTGAGCTCTACAGTAGGATTTTGAGAAAGTCAAGATACTTAGTCTTCAGTATAAAATATTTAGTTATTGGTTATATATTACTGTGTATATTTTTGGTAGAGGCTAAATATATATTTAAAACATCACCAGATTTATATTATTATACATGTGAAATATGTGTATAAATAACTTTTTTGCATATGTGTGTCTGTGCAAGTGTTTTCCCAATGAGAGAAGCAATTTTCTCTCTTAAGGCTTTACTCCCTCAGTGTATCCTGGAGAGAGGCAGAGCATCGGTCTTAAACGTTTGGCCTACATGACATTAACATCTGGATATCTAAACACTTCCGCAAAATGTTTTACTATATATTTCACTTTTCATGCAAGTCATTTGGAATTACATGTATTTAGGCTATGATTACTTGTGAAAGGGTGATGAGAAAATGAATTGGTGCTAATCAATAAATTCAGTAAACAAAATCTACAATGGAATCAAATTCAAATGAATGAGAATCGATATGCCTTAAATAGCTTGAAGACAAAGTTTAAGGAGAACTGAGAAGTTTCATCTTCAGAGGCTGCAGGTCCTTGATATTATTTTGATGGATTTTAACCCATTTACCCCTGAGGCATAGGATGCATTCTCCAAGGTTTTTTATTCTCCTCTGACCTAGGTAATAACTCACAGTAGCGCAGAGAAGACTACCTTTTCCAAGCCTTCTGATCTCATTCCAATGGAGGACAAACATTTTCCTCCCCCCTCATTTTCCTTCACAAGTCAAACTTAAAAGCAGCAGCAGCAGTGATGACAAGCTTAGAGGAAAGCTCGGCTGTCCCTTTCAGGCTTGCCTTGGGGGTTAGTTTAGGAAGCTACAGTACAATCACCAAAGAAGTTTTCTGTCTTTAATTCTGAGTTTTTTAAGCTTCACATTCAGAGTACAAGTTAGGTTATTGTCCTCTGGTTCTGTTCAAAACACTGTTTTCTGATGCATTTTAAAAGCAACTGTAGGTCTTTCTTCTGTTCAGGGCATGGTTATTAGGTGTTCAACTCAGGTTTGGCAGTAAATCTGGAAAACAGCACTGGGTTACTTTTCCTACTGACTGCCCATGACAGTTGCAATTACTATCCATTGTTCACAGGTGGTTAGAAAGTGGAGAGGATACAATAGTGTGTTACCCTCTGGGGGTAAGTGAATTTGACTTAAAGGTTCTTGGGGGGTCAGGCACAAAAATTATGTAGGGCCCAGGAATGTAGTTTTCCTGCCACTTCAGAAGTCAGACAAGAACAATGGCTTAGTTGTTTTGGAAGTAATTTTTTGAGGCAAATAAAGATGTAAGTCTTATGTTCTCCTATACTTGTTTAGTTGAGGGAGGGAAGAATAAGTAAAATTTTTTTTTAAATCTGAATATATGAATGTATTGGATTATTATTTATTAAGGTTAATTTAAAATAATGTATTTAAAGAGAACCTTTGCATATGTTAGGATGTTTCCAGCCTTTGCAGTATTCACAGAGCCTTGGTGTGCATGGAAACTTTTTTCCACCATTTCTATTAGCCAGTTTCCTTTTAATTTTTAATTAGTTCCAGGAGATGTGTGAGTGAATGAGTGTGTGCGTACGTGTGTGTGTGCCCTTTTCCCTTTTCTGAATATTTCATACTATAGCCAAGTGAGGACTGAGCTCTATTTTTAAGTGCTGTTTTCAATTGCTATCAGTGAATTCGTTTCAGAGCATTTGGACAAATATTACAATCATAGCTTGGAAGGGTTTAGAGAGGTGTTTCTTACTATTAATATTCAAAAAGTAAGAATGAGAGACTTTTTAAAATAGGAAAAATGAATAGCATTTGATTTGGAGGGTTTAGCTATCAATAAATAGTTGTCATGCCCACTTAAAGTCAATCTCATTTTTCAAGAAACAATGTGAGTTAGTAAAGGTCACCTACTTCTAAGAGCATAAAGTTATTTTTCCTGTTAGATTATTTTACCTGTTAGAATTTATGCCATTTTATGCTCTGGTACTTTGGAAATGTGAATTAGGTTTTAAAGTTAAATTAGAAACAATCCTCTAGCAAACACATGAAAAGGACACTCGATCTGGTTTTGCAGAACAAAACAGTTTGACTGAAAAGTTCTGCCAACAGCAGTCAATATATGCTATAAATGATTAGCTGCCCAAAGGAATTATTTGTTTCTTCTTTACTTGTCAGCGACACAGTATAACTGGTCAGTTTACAGAGACTTTTGCCCTTATCTATAGCAGAAGCACTGAGTAACAGTAATGTGAAAGGTGAAGAAATATACTTTAGAGTCTCATAGTTGTTGAGTGCAGAGGGAGAAACAATGCCTGTACTCCAGTTGGCAACCAATAGTCACACACAGTTTCAGCTAGCATGAAATTCCATTACACTGAAGGTCATTGCATTAGTACCTCACCTGAGGTTAGTATCTGGGGATCCATGTTGGCTTTAACTAATCTAAGCAGATCATTTGTTTTTCAACAAAGTAATTGCAAAATCTGTATTTTGCTGACTTAATATTTATTTGTAGAATTATAACACAAATATCTGCATGCAAAATACTCTCAATTGTTTTTATCTTGATAAACGCAGAGCTGTGTATGGGAGGTTCTCTGGCCAAGTCACTTTAAAAAATTCTAGAGTCCTTTGTAGGGACTTGGATGCAGCTGGAATCCATCATTCTTAGCAAACTATCACAAGAACAGAAAACCAAACACCGCATGTTCTCACTCATAGGTGGGAACTGAACAATGAGATCACTCGGACTCAGGAAGGGGAACATCACACACCGGGGCCTATCATGGGGAGGGGGGAGGGGGGAGGGATTGCATTGGGAGTTATACCTGATGTAAATGACGAGTTGATGGGTGCAGCACAGCAACATGGCACAAGTATACATATGTAACAAACCTGCACGTTATGCACATGTACCCTACAACTTAAAGTATAATAATAATAAATAAATTAAAAAAAAAAAATAAAATAAAAAAAAATAAAAAAATAAAAAATAAAAAAATAAAAAATTCTAGACCAGTTTCTCTACCTGCCTTATTTCAAGAATTTTTTAGAGCCTGGTTTGTTTCCCCTCAGAATCTCTGATGGATTCTTCTGACCCTGGTCACAGTGCATTAATTCAGGCCCACAAACTGTTGGATCTGTTTTTAACAAAAGTGCCAGGGGCATTTGATATAATTCAACAAATGGTTCTTTTGCAAGGCTATAATTTTGTGTATTCTAGAAGAAGGGCTATAAAGGCAAACACCAAACACCTCTAGAACTGCCAATAAGGGATTCAAGGAGATAATCCATTCAGCAATACTATAGCCTTTCAGAGCTCATGAATTAAAGACATATGCAATGTAGATTCAGTGTGTGGATTAAAGTAGATAATCTTTTAGGTGGCATGTAAATGTTTGAGATAGAAGATATATAGAGTCAGTCAGTGGCTTGAAAGGGATAATTATGTCTAAATAACATTAGATGATTTGAAAAAAGTAGGCTTAGAATAGGAATCAGATCCTAGGTAAAAAATCCAGTAAGGGATCCTATAAGTTTTATAAATTTAAAACATGGAAACTAATATTTCAGCATTTCAATATGTAAGGATTTATAACACCTCTAAGGTTGTTTCAAACATGTTCTTTTAAAATCCAGTACAGATTTAAGAATCATGTGGTTTGCGAATAGTAATCTTGTGATTATTACATTTGTGCATTAACCTAAAACATATATATCTGCACATTTTTACAAAGGGGTTGGAAATGTTGATTATTTTCTGAGAGAACTGTTGGATCTGGAATTTGTTCAATACAAGAGTCAGCCATAAGGAAGGTACACAACATGTAGTCATTTACTTCTAAATAAAGTAAATGTTTAATGTTTTTAATCTACTAAGCTTGTTTTATAGTTCCTCTGTAGTTGCTTATGAGTAATGTTTTCACTTTTTATAAAAACTATTTCACAAGAACTAAAGAAAGACTGCTGGCGCGTAGAATATAAGTTTTCAAAATAAGTTTGGCAATGTCTATAAAAGCAAAGAGTGACTACATTTTCTATAAACCAGTGACTTGCTCTGTCTCATGATGCCAGTGTCCTCATGCCAGTGTGTAATTACAGCTAGTGATTGGAAGAAAAGGATAGGTCACTGTATCTCAATTGATCTGTATATTGATAGACCAGTTCACAATTAGGAAGTTTTATATATTTTGTACTTTTTAAAGTACTTAATAATGTGTGTTTTAAACATACAGTTAATCAAATATTAAACTCTTACATATTTAATCTGAGTTTTGTATTGGAAAAAATACTCTCCTCAACATGTTTCTCATTTAAAAATGCATTCATTCATTTAAAAAAAATCGCTTGTTTGAGAAGCATAAAGATTCTAAAATTAAAATAATTATAAACACATTATTTGTTTTCTTGTAGATATGAATTCCAAAGCTTGTTTAAATACTCTCCAGACTATTGGGTAATGCAGTTAACCTAAAACCTTTTCCTGTTTTGTAGTAAAATTTACTAGGAACGCATGGTGTAGCCACAGTGATTTGATGTTATGTGGGCTGATTCTTCCAAGCACTTGTGGCAATTGGGCTACCACTTTTGGTTTATTTCCTCATCTACTCATTTTTGAAAAGTTGCCAATTATGATTTATTGCCTGCTACTTAGTGAACATCTTCTTACAGGCACTGTGTAAACATCTTTCTTACACAATTATTGTGACATCATCATTTAATTCTAATTTTACATATGAAGAAATTGAGACTCAGAAACTAATCATCAAACACCACATACTCTAGTTGTGGCAGAGTCAAAATTTGAACTTAACTTCTCACTGCCTTTAAGGCCTGTGTGTTTTATGTAACGCTTAGCGGTCTGTCTTCAACAGAGTTTGACTGGGTGGTCTCTAGAATCCTTTAAAACTAGAGAGACCTACCAAACCTGGATGAAGAACTTCTATAATTTGCCTCCAAGATACTCTGTCCTCAGATCTGCCCCTAGCACACACACACTCAGTTTTGTATTGTTCCCTGTTTACATATTGACCAGTCCCTTGTAGACTACCTAATATTCTGTTGGCTCAAAGTTTGGAATGTAGTGCATATTTGAGGAATGAATGACAAGCAAAAAATGCCATGTTTTGGGATAACTATTTTTGACTACATTCCAAATGCAGCAGATTTAATGTGATATTTTAAAATAATGGATTTATGTTTCAAGTACAATAAGTAAGTGGATGGAATAGTCTTGGAAAAAGTTCCTAAAATTACAGTCTCCATTAAAAGGCAACATTTTTTAATAAGATGTTTTACAGAGCAATACTTTTTTAAAAAGGTAACAAGAATAACCCTTTCACTCACTATAGAAATTATAATGCGTGCATCTCTTTCATAATGTTCCAGAAACAAAACGTTCACCACGGGGCAACAGTAGTGAAGACTATAGCTACTTGTTAATTATTTTATTCACTCTGATGGTGTCACCCTTAAAATGGAAAGTTTTCCACATTCGATATATTTAAATCCAAGCCAAGGCTTGGATTTTAGGAGACTGAAGCAAAAACAACACTATCTTGTCAAAATAAATCAGAAACATATTTAAAAAGGTAAGAATACTTATAGTATTAACAGGGTACAAGATGTCAATTAATGTACACTCACTCATGTAATAAACTATAGTATTCCTTACATAATTTTAATTGATTCCAACTTCTGAAGGATATCTATATTGCAGTAAAGAATATGTAGCTAAATTTTATCAAAGTCTGATTAAATTCTTTCTTAATGTAAAGAACCAATTAATAGATGTTTGAAGGTAGGATAACCTAACAACAAATACTCGTTTCATGAGCTGTAATAGTGCCATTTTTATTTAGCCTTTTTGATGAGGGGAGGTCTGCCTTTTCTCTTTCACTGGATAAGAATGCTGCTGAAAGAAGCTTCCCTTATACATTTAGACTAACTTAGTTTTTATTCATTTTATTTTCAGTTTATTCCACAAAGGCTGTTGTCTGTCTTGCCATGTGGTAGCTCTGGAGATATAATGGTAGCAAATACCATTAGTATTTAGTAGACAGATTCCTGCCCTCCTAGAGCTTATAGCTTAGTAGTAGTTCTTCATCAGGCAGAATATTAAAAGGCAACACAATGAATGATTTTTAGATGTTTCAAGTGGAATACCAGTTGAAAGTGACATTTCCATAAAAAAATTAAACCAAGTAAAGTCTTATTCAAATTGTAACACTAGTAGTCTGACAAACGCGAATAATAAAACAAACAAAACACCTTTGCAAAGATTTTCACTTTGAAACAAAGAATTAAATTTTTGGTAAGTTTTTTGAAGGAAGAAACGTAATTAGTTTACTTTTAGCTCTAAACTTCTAGGACATTTTTTTCTAAAGTGAGTTTACTTTCACTTTTCCTTTATTTGGACAATAGTTCCCAATGGTTTACTTTGATTTTGATGATTTGATTTCAAGCCATTTATCTATTTCATTTGGGTGGAGTAAAACAATATTGGGGAAATAGTAATTTTTGTGTATTTTTTTCTTATTTCTATGTTTTTGAGATCATGTTTAATTCAACCCTGATGAAGGTTATTCTTGTGCATAAAATTGTACAGTATCAGCTAACCAAGGACTTTTCTTTGTTCTTAAGTTTATTTATTTTATTCATTCAACAAGTGGTCATAAATCTGTATAAAGGTATCCACTATGTGTTAGACATTATTCTGTAGATGCTAGAAATACAGTGTTGAGCAAAACAAATTATAATAGTATCCTGTTATCATAAAGCTTATACTCTACTGGGAGATACAATAAATAAATAACTATATCAATAAGAATATAACATATAATGCTAACTACTATAGTATAAAAATTGGGTGATGTGATAGAAAGTAAGTTATGATTGCTTTTATAATTCCAGTGGTCCGCGAAGGCCCTCCGAGGAGCTGGCCTTTAAGTTATTACCTTGGATAAATTTGATTGTATTTGTTTTGTTGTTATCTTTTTCATTTAAATTTAAGCTATCTGAAGGCATGCATTCTTTTCTGGCTTGTACTCGTAGTATCCTCAACACTTAAAAACAGTATGAGGCACATGGGAGCTGCCCTGTGAACATATGCTGAATGAAGTAAAGAAAAAAGCCAGTCACTTAAAGAGGGTGATTTTGCTCCACCAGGGGAAATTTGACAATGTCTGGAGACATTCTGGGGCATTATAACTAGGAGTGAGGGTCCCACCTGCATCTAGAAGATAGAGGCAAGACAACTCCCTATGAAAATTGTCTGGCCTAAATGTCAACTGTGCTGAGGTTGAGAAACCAGGATCTGGGGGAAGAGTTTTCTGAGAGTAACAGTTAACATTGAAAGGTCCTATGGTGGGAGCAAGTTTGCATATTGGTATTAGAGGAACTCAAAGAATCATATTGACAAAAGAGAAAATAGGAAGAGATGATGCCAGGGAAGAAGGCAAGGGACACACCATTCTGGGCTTCGTAAGGGTAGGAGTTTGCATTTTATTCCATGTGCAGAATAAAGTTTTGAAACAGTTTTATACAGACATGTGACATGACTTGATTTACCAGCAGATAACTATGAACGTTTGTTTGGAGAATGGATTTTAGTAAGGAAACAAGTAGAAATAGAGACAATGGCTAGAAAGCAATTGTTGTAGTACAGGCAAGAGATGATAGTGGCCTGGATTAAGGAGTAATAGTGGAAACGAGATATAGAGACTAATTTATAATATGTTCTAGGGTTGATAAATTTCCAATGAATTATGTAGGGAAGATGAAGTAGACAAAAAAATGAACACCTGGATTTTGACCAAGCAATGTATGGATGGTGTATTAGTCCATTTTCACACTGCTGATAAAGACATACCCGTGACTGGGCAATTTGCAAAAGAAAGAGATTTAATGGACTTACAGTTCCACATGGCTGTGGAGGCCTCACAGTCATGGCGGAAAGTGAAAGGCACTAAACATGGCGGCAGACTAGAGACGAGAACTAGTGCAGGGAAACTCCCCTTTATAAAATCATCAAATCTTGTGCGACTTATTCACTATCATGAGAATAGCCTGGAAAAGACCCACCCCCATGATTAAATTACCTCCCACCAGGTCTCACCTACAACACATGGGAATTGTGGTAGCTAAATTCAAGATGAGATTTGGGTGGTGACACAGCCAAACCATATGAGATCATGATGTCTTTTGCTGAGCTGGCGATGACTGAAGCTGGTTCCTTTCCCTCATGACTTTGTCTCATTATATTAAGGAATCTGACATGTGCTGCTTCTGTGGAATACAGAAGTATAAATGACTGCCATGCCTGCAGTTTTTAGGCAGCAGGAAGACTGAAACAATATTTTTGTGTCTTACTTCAGTTACCTTTCATTCGAAGGGGACTGGAGCAGGACTAGCATAGATTAAAAACATACAAGAATGTAATAACTGAAACATGAAAATAAATTACTATCAGTCACACACAAGTGAACTCATGGCATTAGCTATCTGACTCAGATGGAGCAAGTTCATATATACATGACTGTGCCTCCATAGGGTTATACACTATATAGACACACACATATATAAGTTATGACTCTTAAAAACCTGAATGTAGGTGAATAAAGAGTAGCTCCTTTTTGGTGAGAGACCTCTGGAGTATTCCAAGGATCTAGTTAATATTCCTTTCAATTTTTTAAAGTCAAGGATGTCTTGTGACTCTTGCTACTTTCTCCGTTGTTCACAGACCACTTACTAAGTCCTCTCTGAACACTTGGGGATGACCATGAAGAACATGATAATTTAGAGATGAAGCCGTGGGATGGACTTCTTCATCTCAGTTTAGTACTTTCGTAAAAATGGGGAAGATTTCTTTTGCAAAAGCTTATTTTTTTGGCTCAACTCTCTTAAGCCAAAACTAGAATTCCTATGCATGTTTAAATTTGAGAATGGTTTAAAGGGAAGAGGCTTTATTCTTTATGTCGTTCATTAAACAGTGTTAGATGATTTGCTATATGCAATACATATGCTATTTGCCATTACCTATAGTAGGTAATGAGGATAGAAAAGTCCATCATTTACAGTTGCTGCTAATGCAGCTACCTCTCCTGATTTTGGGAGAAAAATGTGAACATAAGATAATACAATGCAACGATTCAATACTATAATAAAGATCTACACATATGCTGTGTAGATTCCCAAAGAAGAGAACAACTGTTATCCATGGAAATCAGGAAAAGAGCCACAAAAAACAAGATGCATGAGCTGGAACACGAAGAATGAATGTTTAGGGAGAGACTGGCCCAGGCAAGGCACTTGTTAAGGATGGCATTTGCAAATGCTCAGAGTGTTGGTGGTGGGGTAATGTTAGAACATTCAGTGTGGCTAGAATTTAGGATGCACAGAGGAAGTGGGAAGATTAGGTAATACTTTGAAGGACCTCATTAATTCATAAAAATGACTTGACAATTTTTTCTGAAGCCAATTGGGAGCAATTGGAGGTCTTTAAACAGGGGAAGTGACAGGACTAGACTTTGACATGACATGACTTTGTTATCTAGGAAGGTAATTTTGGTACCAGTTTTAGAGCATAGATTTGTACAGAGATCAATTGATGGCAGGAAGTTCTATTTTAAAAGTTCTATTTTAAAAATTTGCTACAAAAATTCGTGAAAAAAGTTGACAAAAATGGCAGTGAAGATAGAGAAGGGAGGCTGGAACAAGAGCTCTCTCTAAGTCAGTACAACAGTGTTTATGTTATCACTTGCTTAAAAGGCATTCTTATGGGTTGAACTATCCACCTTCCCCTACCCACCAACCCTAATTCATATGTTGAAGTCCTCATGCCTAGAACATCAGAATATGAACATATTTGGAGATAGGATCTTTACAAAGGGAATTAAATTAAAATGAGTTTCTTATGGTGGGTCCTAACCCAAGATGACTGGTATCCTTGTAAGAAGAGGAAATTTGGACATGGGTATGTACAGATCGAGATGATGTGAACACATATGGAGAAGACAGACATCTACAAGCCAAGGAAGGGGGCCTGGAACAGATCAACCCTGCTGACAACTTAATCTTAGACTTCTAGCATCCAGAACTGAAAGGCAATTTCTGTCTTTTAAACTATGCAGTCTGTGGTACTTTGTTACGGCAGCCCTGGCAAACTAATACAGAAATATTATTGTATATGCTTAAATCTGTGTTATCGAGGATAATACACACAAAAATTAATAATAGTGGTTACCTTTGAAGGGGCAGTGTTGGGAGCAGATCTTTTACTATACACATTTATCATCATTATTTACTAATATGAACATAATAATATTGAAACATACAATTTTAATTAAAGGGAAAACAAACCTATGTTGAGGAAAAATTACTGTGATTGATTAATATCAATGCAGGGATGGGTAGTTGAGAAGGAAATTGAAGACATTAATATTTTAGAATGCTGATTGGTGATAATGCTTTAAAATTACAGGAAAATGGTGACTTTCACTTTATGCATGTTGAATTTTATGACTGAGATACACCCTCAGAGATACCCCATTCTGCATCTAAAAATAAGCTAATAGGACTGGGGGACAATCTTAGGGTTGGCACGTACCTTTTTATTTCATTGACTATGAAACTATGTATTTTAGAACTCAAGAGGTTAAAGTATGCTAAGCATTGTTGAAATATAGTGCTTAGAGGTTGAAGTATGTTAGTTCAAGGCCAGAAAAGGTAAAGAATGGGACTGGACTGGGGAGGATATGGGCATTTATGGGTGGCAACAGAGGAGTCAGTGAAAAAGATTGAGAAGAAAAGTTAGTTAAGTAGGAGTTGAAATGGAATGAAATAGTGTCTAGGAAGTCGTGTGAGAATGCTTAAGATGCAGCAAGATGGGCTGAAGGTTCAAAAAGTTTGATATGAATATGGACTATAAAATTAGAAATTTTGTTTTAAATTTGAAATCTTATTTATGTCTTTATGACTAAGTGAAAACAAATAAACAAATAATTTTGTTAATCTTTCACACACTTAATGACAAAATGATATTTGTTAATTCTCATCACCAAATATATACAGTTGACCCTTGAGCAGCACAGGCTACAATGCCACAGGTCCAGGTCCACCTGTATGTGGATTTTTTTCCCAGCCAAACACAGATCCAAAATACAGTATTCATGGAATGTGAAACCCACCTATGCAGAGGGCTAACTTAAGTGGGTTGTACAGGACCAACTGTAGGTGTTGAGTATGTGCTGATTTGCTTAAGCTTTTAAATTATACTTCCGCATGTTGAGGTGAAATAAGTTTTTTCTGAGTATGGAAGTAATGTAATGATAACCATTGTGGAAAAATTTCTAAATACAAAAATATGAATCCCAGCACTTTGAGAGACCAAGGCGGGTGGATCACAGGGTCAGGAGTTCAAGATCAGCCTGGCCAGCATGGTGAAATCCCGTCTCTACTAAAAATACAAAAAAATTAGCCAGGCATTGTGGTGTGCGCCTGTAATCCCAGCTACTCGAGAGGCTGAGGTGGGAGAATTGCTTGACCCCGGAGGCGGAGGTTGCAGTGAGCCGAGATTGCGCCACTGTACTCCAGCCTGAGTGACAGAAGAAGACTCTATCTCAAAAAAAAAAAAAAAAAAAAAAGAATAAAAAAATTAAAATGAACTATAATTCCACCACTTAGAAATAGCTACTATTAATATGTAGCTAAATTTGCTTTCATATCTTAAACATAGACATGTGCATGCATTGAGTGACTATACACATGTTTCATTTCTCTCCAACTGCTTTTAAACCTAGCTTTATATCATAAACTAGATCCCACATCATTAAATTTTCTTCAAAAATAATTTTTTATGGTTGCAAAATACTTTACCATGGATGACCCATAATTATTTGATTATTCTTCTTTGACATTTAGGTTGTTTCTAGAATTTCATTTAAAATAATTAGTATTAGGCCGGGCGCGGTGGCTCAAGCCTGTAATCCCAGCACTTTGGGAGGCCGAGACGGGCGGATCACGAGGTCAGGAGATCGAGACCATCCTGGCTAACACGGTGAAACCCTGTCTCTACTAAAAATACAAAAAAGTAGCCGGGCGAGGTGGCGAGCGCCTGTAGTCCCAGCTACTTGGGAGGCTGAGGCAGGAGAATGGCGTAAACCCGGGAGGCGGAGCTTGCAGTGAGCAGAGATCCGGCCACCGCACTCCAGCCTGGGCGACAGAGCGAGACTCCATCTCAAAAAAAAAATAAAATAAAATAAAATAAAATAATTAGTATTTAACCCACATTTCTTAAGATATTTTTGGACTAGAATTTTTTTTTTTATGCAGTGTGTCTCACTGCAACCTCAAATTCCTGGATTCACGTGATCCTCCCATCTCAGCCTCCCAAGTAGCTAGGATTACAAGTGCACACCACCACGCTCAGCTAATTTTTTAGAAAAATTTTGTAGAGATGGAGTCTTGCTATGTTGTCCACGCTGGTCTTGAACTCTTGGCCTCAAGTGATCCTCCTGCCTGGGCCTCCCAAAACGTTGGAATTATAGGCCTGAGCTCCTGCACCCAGCCTTGGGCTAGATTTCTAAAAGCAGAATTATCCTTTGTAGGTTATGCGCATTCTAAGACATGATGTGTATTGCTATTCCTAGTGTTTATTCCTTGAAATGTGTTAGAAATTTACTTGTCTTTTTTTTTTTTTTTTTTGAGATGGAGTCTCGCTCTGTCACCCAGGCTGGAGTGCAGTGGCCGGATCTCAGCTCACTGCAAGCTCCGCCTCCCGGGTTTACGCCATTCTCCTGCCTCAGCCTCCCAAGTAGCTGGGACTACAGGCACCTGCCACCTCGCCTGGCTAGTTTTTTTATATATTTTTTAGTAGAGACAGGGTTTCACTGTGTTAGCCAGGATGGTCTCAATCTTCTGACCTCGTGATCCGCCCGTGACTGAGTTATAACAGATCCTTCTATCTATACATGTATACAGGTGGCAAATGCAGTAGTAAGCCAGTGCATAGTGTCTTATGTTTAAAGTGAAAATTGTAATTAAAGAGGGTGTTCTTTCCTACTGGTAGTACTTTATCATAGGGGCCTTGTCTATCTTGTGAGTTCTAAAAGAACAATTAAACGTGATACTGTTTCTGTTACAGTGAACCGCACACATTTCCCTTATATTAAATATGCATTTTAACTTAATAAGATTCCTTGGCGTGTTTTAAATATCTTGAGTGTAATATGTATTTTAAATGATTACCATGACTTCTCCAAATCTTGGATTTATGTATTAGCTTGCATGACCATAATGTGATGCTAATTTGCCAACCACATTATCTCACAATTGCTGTATTTGTGTTCTCAAACTTAAGTATTTGCTCAGTTAACTATATTTTATTTTTGAAGATAGACTCTGAATTGGCATATGGGGAATACAGTCTAAATCTTGATTATATAAATAGATGTTTGCTCTTTTTTAACATAGAATTTCTTAGTTCTGAATCTTTAACTTTTTTTAAAGAAAGGGAGAATCATATCACTAATATGAATGCTTTGAACTCTTAATAACTGTGGCTGTTAGTTTTTTATGTCTTTGTCTTCCCTCTTTAATTATATGAAAAACTATGGTACTTAAGGCCAAGAACTGTACTTTGGACATCTTTTTATTTCCAGCAGGCCCTAGTATAGAACATTAAAAACTAGACGGTCAGCCAACATTTTAAAAAAATTTACTTATAAAGTAAAAGTTAAAAAAACTATAGATTATTACTGGTCATAAATGTAAAAACATTCAAAATGTTTGGTCATTCTGGTATTTTGTTAGAAGCCCAATGTGCTATCTATTGTGCCAGAGAGCCAGGTTCATTGTGGTATTTTGTAATGGGCAAATTGCCATCACTTTTTACTGTTGCGTGAAAATGTAAAACAAGGTAGGTAGTGTTTTTGTGTTTATTGAACTTTATATTTGGACTAGCTCTGTATGCAACAGAGCCATCGTCATTGAAATCATTACTTTTTCTCATGCATTTTGTCTGTTTTATTGCCATGTGATTTGTAGGGACTCCCGAGAGCTTAGCTGAGAAAGAAAGGCAACTCATGGGCATGATCAACCAGCTGACCAGCCTACGAGAGCAGCTGTTGGCTGCCCACGATGAGCAGAAGAAACTAGCTGCCTCTCAGATTGAGAAACAGCGTCAGCAAATGGAGCTGGCCAAGCAGCAACAAGAACAGGTGAGTAAGAACTTAGCGACACAATCAAACTCCTCAGACATTGTTTTGCCTGCTACTTATAGGTCACTGTCCTAGGCACACAACAATGAATAAGAGTGCCTTCCACCTCCCTCGTTAAATAAATTAAAAGGCCAAAAACAAAACAAAAACCCACCCACAGACAAAACCCAGATTTTAAGATGCTTATTAACTACTTTGGTGGTAAGGAGCGCAGAAGTAATTTTAATCAAGGTCAATTCTGATAAATCATGAGAAAACTATCATAAAAGAACCATGGAGAGTCAAGAGAACATTTTCAACAAGAAACATTTTGAAAGAATTCATGAGAGAGCTGACATTTGAGATATGCTTTGAAGAACTTGTGGGCTTCAACAAGTAAAGTGAGTTTTCAGCTGGGGGCAGGAAGTTCAGTTACAAGGTCATTATAATACTTTAAATTAAAAAGAGTGAGAAGCTAAATTAGTCAGGGTAATGACCATGGACAAAGAGATGAAAGGAATAAACAGGTGGAAGAGTTATGGTTAGTAGAGTTCTTTGAGTAGGCAAAAGGGAAAGAAAGGGAAAGTGTTGAGCCTAGTGATAGGGAGATGGAGAATGCCATCACCGGAAACAGAGAAAGTCAGAAGAGCAAGTTTGGAAAAGAGAGTGGTTTTATGATGTTGAATTAGAGCTGCTGTCAGGGTTTCCAGTTGGAGGTATGTGAGAGACAGCTAGAAACACCAATCAGCACTTTGGAAGAGAGCTCAGGTGTTTCTTAGGCTATTTACAGAGAAATAGTGGTTTAAACTCTACTGGAGGAGATAACATTCATTCATTTATTTGACAAATAGTCATCTAGTGCTTCTTATGTGCCAGGCACTATACTAACTAATTACTGACAAAGCCCCTAAATTTTAGTGGAAAGAAAGAGACATATAAAGGAACAGATAAATTAACAAAATGATATTATATAGTGATAAATAATTTGAAAAAATATAAACAGAGTAATAAGATAAAAGTTGATTGCTATGACAAGGCAATGCTTCTTAGATTGGGCGGCTAGATCTTTCTGAAGCTTTGGCAATTGAGCTCAGATCTAAATGACATACAAAAGGCAGCCATGTTAATATCGGGGACAGGAGTGTTTTATGCAGAGATGTGGCAGGCTTATAGGCCTTAATTTATAGTGGTAATATTACAAGAAAGCAGAAAGGAACTAAGGGTAGATCCTTGGGAGATACTGGCTTATAGAGCTGGCAGAGAAAGGAAAATGAACATATGCGGAAAGAATCAGATATGGAAGTGGGGCCAGGAGTGCAATGTCATAGGAAACAAAATGGAGACTTTTAAGGAGAGATACAGGGAGCAGTGTTAAATGCTACAGAAAAGTAGTCATTCTAATATGAAATTGAAACTACTAGATTTTTCATTTAGATTCTCATTGTTGGCCTTGAAGAGTAAGACTTCTATAGTGTTTTAGTAGCCAGAATCAGACAATAAAAACTGGAAAATACGTAGTAGAAAAATGGAGGCAATGCCTATGAACTATTAGTTAAAAAAAAATTGGTAGTAAATAGAAGATAAGATAGAGGGGAGGTGACACAGTTTCAGCTTACAGATAAGTATGGCCCTCTTTTTCATGGCTAAGTCCTTTTCCTGTTCCATGTTCTGGGCATAGTCCATTCACCACCCCAAGTGGAGGATGGCCACTATTTAATATTTGTGTGTCTACACATCCCTGCAAAACCGTCTAAACATCTTTCATAGTATAAGCCAGCAGGATTGAATGGCATGAAGAAATACTCAGTTTATGTTTGAGGAGCTCCTTTTTTCTACCCTCTTATTTCCATTCTACTCTTCTCTACTTGGTGGTTTATGCCTGTTAAAAGATGTTAGTTTTATTTTTAATGAAATGCCTCATCACTTTCATTAAAGATATATTTGGCTTGCTTTTGGATACGGCCCATATGCCTCTTGCTTTATCCCTATGAGAAAAGAGTTCAGAATGCTTGCCTGTAACAGCATAAAAAAACACCACTCTTTTCTTATCCTTAACTCTCAATCTTTCAATCAACTGAATTCTGGAGAATCCTAGGAGCCTCTGAAAATGTAGCTTGGCTGGGGATATTTTTTGTAAACAATCCCTATTTGCTTTGATGGGTCTGAGGGCACACATGTCCTGAAAGATCTAAGCAATGACTGATGGAGAGGAAGTTTCTTTCTTATCTCTTTCACATTCTAGCCCATCCCTGAATATTATAAAAGGATTCTAGAATCCTTTGATTCTAATACTTTCCCAAGACCTCTGACATTCTCCTTGGAACTTTACAAACCCCTAAGTTCTTCAAGAATTTCTCTCCTGTGTTGGAGAGACGTCCTGCAGTGCTGCCTCTACAGCCTGAGAGAAGATCCCTGGTGATAGCTACAGGACATGTTTCTAGAGCCCATTCAGCTCTCCCAGCGCTTCTCTACCATACATAGCAGGCATGCACAGTTACCACTCTGTGGTGGCAGATCTTTTCATGAAGGGGCATTTAATACTTATTCTTTAAGGGTCAGGGCAGGTTCATCTTCTCCTGCAAAGTCTTTTTCTGACGCTCCTCCCAGCACTCCCTACTGAGTGTAGAATGTCTCCATTCTGTGCATTCTAATACTGCTGGTATAGGACCTGTTTACTGACAAGCCTTTCCCTCAGATTCTGAGCTCCATTCCACATTCATCTATTAGATAAATATTCATTGACCACCAATTTGGTGCCAGGTTTTGTTCTAGTTAGTGGGAGTAGAGTAGGGGGATAAAACAGACAAAAATCCCTTGTGTACTGAAATCTTGCTGGGAGGGGTAGACAATAAATAAACCAGTAAACTATATGTTGATAAGCATTATGTTGAAAAATTAAGCAGGGCATTGGGGATGAGGGTATTATCTATGGGAATATGTTCTTTTAAAATGGGTGCTCAGGGAAGACATTATTGACTGAGAACATTTGAGCAGAAACCTGTAGGAGGTGTGGGAGTGAGCCATGGGGCTGTCTAGGCAGAGTATTCGAGACAGAGCAAAATGTAAGTGCAAAGGCCCAGAAGCAGGAGTATCCTTGGGAGGCAGGAACATCCTTGGTGTGTACAAGAGGCAGTTAGGAATGCAATGTGGCGGCCGGGCGCGGTGGCTCAAGCCTGTAATCCCAGCACTTTGGGAGGCCGAGACGGGCGGATCACGAGGTCAGGAGATCGAGACCATCCTGGCTAACACGGTGAAACCCCGTCTCTACTAAAAATACAAAAAACTAGCCAGGCGAGGTGGCGGGCGTCTGTAGTCCCAGCTACTTGGGAGGCTGAGGCAGGAGAATGGCGTGAACCCGGGAGGTGGAGCTTGCAGTGAGCTGAGATCCGGCCACTGCACTCCAGCCTGGGTGACAGAGCAAGACTCCGTCTCAAAAAAAAAAAAAAAAAAAAAAGGAATGCAATGTGGCAAGCATGAGGGTGAAAGGGGAGGAGATGAAATCAGAGAGGTAGCACGAGGCCATAACATATAGGGCCTTGCAGGCATTATATTCACACCAGCTTTTTGCTGAGTGAGAGAGAAGTGTTTTGGAAAGATGAATAGCATGACATGATATATATATACAGACGTATATATATTTATATATTTTATATATATATAAACCATATGTATATTTATATGTTTTATATATATATAAATATATATATGGGTTTTTTTGTTTTTTGGGGGACAGAGTCTCACACTGTCACCTAGGCTGGAGTGCAATGGCATAATCTCGGCTCACTGCATCCTCCGCCTCCTGGGTTCAAGAGATTCTGCCTCAGCCTCCTGAGTAGCTAGGATTACAGACACCCTCCACCATTCCTGGCTCATTTTTCATATTTTCAGTAGAGACGGGGCTTCACTATATTGGCCAGGCTGGTCTCGAACTCCTGACCTCGCAGTCTGCCCACCTCAGCCTCTCAAAGTGGACTCATATTTTAAAAAGTACTCTCAGGATGCTGGTCTGCGATTGACTATAGGGAGCAGGAGCAAAAAGCAATTGAAATATTGATATGTGGGAGGAAGGAACTAGACTTAATGAGAAAGGTAATCTTCCTTCTACTGTCTCTTTTACCACTTCCTTCAGAAAAAAAAAAAATTGTGGGTCTGGCACGGTGGCTCACGCCTGTAATCCCAGCACTTTAGGAGGCCGAGGTGGGTGGATCACCTGAGGTCAGAGTTCAAGACCAGTCTGGCCACCATGGTGAAACCCTGTCTCTAGTAAAAGTACAAAAAAATTAACCAAGCATGGTGGTGGATGCCTGTAATCCCAGCTGCTCAGGAGGCTGAGGCAGGAGAATTGCTTGAACCCAGGAAGCGGAGGTTGCAGTGAGCCGAGATCACGCCATTGCACTCTAGCCTGGGCAACAAGAGCAAAACTCTGTCTCAAAAAAAAAAAAAGAAAAGAAAAAAGAAATAAAAAAATGTATTTTTTTTTTTACTATATTCCAAAGATAAAATTAAAGCATTAAAATAATTATAATTATATCAACATCCATAGGGAAATACATTTTTTTGTGCAGCCATGTAGACTCATCGTTATCGCATGGGTTCTTTTATTCACGGTGATGTGTGAGTTTTTTCCTGAGTTTTTGACTTTTGGGTATAGAGGTTAAGAGATTTTTTAAAAAATAAAAATGTTAGTGACTATTACTTGATGAGAATGGGATCTAAAACTTATTTATAAGAGACTGATAAGTTTCAAGATGTTAGAAGTTACATCCTATCCCATGTGATGAAATATTTGCAATTTTCATTTCATCCATTCATGCATTCTTATCAGATATCCATTCAGCATTGCTTTTATAATGGACTTGCTGAGAACAGTGGGTAAAATATACATGGCCTCTACCCTCACTGAATTTATGCACTTCTCCCTAGGAGACAGAAATATGTTAATAACAAATAGATAAACAAATATAAAGTCATAGCATGGGCGTAATATTAAGTAAATGTAGAAGGTGTCATAAATGCAAATAACAGTGGGAGTGGGAAGTGATTGTCCTGTTCTCTAAGTTAGGAAATACTTAAGATGACTATATGGAAGGCTAAATCTCAAATTTAGTTTGGGGCTTGTTGAACTTGAGGTTCCTTTGAATAAGTCTCTCAATAAACGGACCTGATGCTTAAAACAAAGGTCTAGACCAGAGAAGCAAATTTAGAAGCAGTTGGCTTACATATGGAAGTAAGTACGAAGGGAAAGAACAGAGTCTAAAATTGAGTCTCAGAGAATTATAACATTTAATGTCTGGAAAGAGCCATTAAAGGTGACTAAGGAGAAGACATGAGAGGTAAAGATGAAACCAGGGAAGTATGATGATGTCACAGAAGCCAACAGATAAAGTTCATGATCAGGGGAAAGCATTTGAGTGTTGAATTCTAATGAGAGGTCAAAAGGTGACAACTGAAAAACGCTTCAGAATTTTAAAATAATGGATGTGATTGGCAACCTTCTTAAGAATCATTTTGGTAGAGACATGGAAGCAGAAACCACAGTAGTATGCATTGAGTTGGTGGTTAGGGGTTTGTGAGAGGCAGTAATAAGAAAATTATTTACCTACAAACAAAAAAATACAAAAACTTTACTAATAAATACAGTGTCTTGCAATACTTTGTGCTACTCTGAACTCCTGTCTTAAACCTCCCCCTCCCCATTTGTGAAGCACTGTGTCATAGTGAAAGGCTGAAAATGTCAGAAGCAGCACCTTTCTTAATATATCACCAGAAAGAGGAATGTTTGAAAATCAGACATTTCTTTCTGGGATTGATCACTGACTGTCCTAGTATCTTAGTCTTCATTTGTTTTAGGCCAAAAGAAACATAACTGTTCCTAAAGACTAAATATCTTCCTTGATCTTAGGATGAATTGTGGAAAATTTCAGAGCACAGACACCTCTATTTTCATCATCTTAATCAGTGTCAAATCAAACTTCGTGAAACAGAACATTAGTAACTTCCCTCCCGGACTCCAATATACTTGTAAATTTCTCATGTGCAATTTCTTCACAGATTGCAAGACAACAGCAGCAGCTTCTGCAGCAACAACACAAAATCAATTTGCTCCAGCAACAGATCCAGGTCAGAAATCATAATTTCAATATACTTACAATTTAAAAAAAATATTTTCTGTCTTATCCTTAAATATCTAACTGAAATGACCTCCAAAATAAAATGACTTCCAGGCTAATTCATGACATAGCACCTCCTCTGCCAGGCGAATCTTGCAAATGGTGTCTGTCAGTCACAGGCCCTACTGTGTCAGGGAGCTGCAATCTAAGCAAGCTAACAGTTATTTTCATCTTATGCTGAGAAGAAATTATTGTAGATAAAAGTTTCATTTTATCTATATTTTAATGTTAAATTGTGTCTGTAAGAGTTCTTAATTGGGTAGGTGCAGGGAACCAAAGCAGAAATGTACCTAGGTTTTCAGTTAGAGAAGTAGTGCCAGAGAGAACTTTATTATTGTATGCCGGAGAGCCATGTGTGATAAAGGTGGAACACAGGGACGGTAATAATTTGCTGTTGAAGTTGATTTACCTGTGGTTTTGCCTGGAGAAAACAAGCCTGAAGGCTGTAGGACCTCCATATTTTCGTTATTTGGAAATTTGCAATGATAAGGAGCCTCAATATAGGAGGCAGCAGCTGTATTGGTAACAAAGAGAAAAAAAGTTTCCAGTGATGTCTTGTTTCCACCACTTGCTAGTGTCATAAACTTTGACAAAAGTTCAGCTTTGTTTCCCTTCTGACAGTTTGCTTTCTCAACAGCACTTACTTCATATAGAGATTTTTGAGGATTAAAGGAAATCATGGATAAAGAGCCTTAGCATAGTGTCAGGGCACATAGTAAGTGCTCAGTACTCACTTGCTGTGACTCTCAAGGAACCTAATTGGTGGAGCTGTGAATCCAACCCCTTGTAACATCATCCATCTGGAGGCAACTGTCAGCTTTGCAGTATGCTAATCTGGAGAGAAATTCATGATTCTCTTGAAGTTATATCTTGAGATCCAACATATTTTATTAAGTGTAAATATCATAAATGACAGGAAGCAAATGTGTCAAAATTATTTCACTCTTGTATTAATCTTGTTTTAACTTCTTTGCCATCCAAATTTCTCCCATTGTATCTAATTGAGTCAGGCACACGTCACTGTTCCTTCTTTCTTATTCTACCTGGGATTTTAATGACCTGTAGATAGCTTCAGTGAGACAGTGGAAGTTCAGTAAGATGTTCCAGCCAGGGACCTTTCCCCTCCTTAACTGTAATTATGATCAGCACATTTCTAACATGTTATAATCCATTCATATCTGAAGTGTGGTTATTCATTTCAGTGGTTTAAAACTGTTCATTGAACTTCATGTTGTTCAAAGTACACTGACTTTAGTCGATGGTAGCTGGTTATCTGCATTTAAAATTTTTTAAATTATCAAAACATAGGTATTAATATTGTTATGGCACTTTCCTTTTCTAAATAAGGTAATTCCATAATCAGCAACGTGGTAGTCACTTGATTTCACTGCAATTTGACAAGTGTACCAATAGTTTTAGATTTTTATAATTTCTGTGATACTGAAATCAGTCCTCGGTTATACAGAATGGCAAACATAGATTTCAACTCCTATTGTAAATGTGTGTAAGGCTCAATTAACTGTTCTGACCAATTATATTAGCCAACACCTTCAGTGCTTTCTTAGGAATTATTCCACAATTAGGACCACTACATTCACAATGTGGATTTTAAGCCCTGTCATAATGACAGAAAGTTGAAATGGATGGATTCTTGCTTCAGAGCATGAAGCACTATAATTTATAAGTCAGAACATTTTTAATGAAAAGTACTTAAAAATTATATGTTCTAGAAATTCTATAACTATAGGAACTATATTCCAGAGAGCAAAGGCCAAGTTTAACAACCTGCCCAAGACCACACAATTAGAAACTGTAGAGCTAGGATAAGAAGCAAAGTTTTCTGACTATAATAGAACTTGTGTGGAGTATGAGAATTTTAAAAGCGTAGAATTTCTATTTGATCCAAGTGTTAAGCGGCTAGCCTCTATTATTTCAGAGTGGGAAAAGAAAAAGTCCCTAAAGGAAATAAAGTCACACTGAAAGTAATTTGAGGGAAACATTGAGATATTGAGATATATAAATATATTTGTCTTCTTTCTAGGGTTAGTGCAGATAAATGAAACTGACAGAGTCAAAACCCTTTCAGGCAACAAATAAGTACTCAGCAAGACTGATAACCTGAAAGAAATTCGTTTTCACAGCTTCCAGCATATTCATTAACTAAAAGTATAGTTCTGAAATATATTTTGTCAATTGATAATTTGGAGAAGTCTTATAAACACTTAATAGTTACGAAAGTAACAACATATTTGAATTATTTAGTCTACTCTGAGATTGTTCAAACAATTATGGAAAGCTCTGATGTGGTGGAATATGTAGAAATAGGACATTAAAAATGTAGAACAGACTAATTTTCCCACCACATAAATCATTGCCATATTTCATTTTAGAATGTTTTTTCTTCCCTTTTCTCCTTCTTCCTACTGCCTTCTTTTTCATGGAAGCATAGGGAAGGATGAAGACTAGTAAATATAGAATCTGCTATCACGAAAGGCAATTGGAGTGTATAACAAATATTTTAAGATTTATTTTAATTAAAAATGGATATATATTTGAATGCTCACAAAATAATTTACCATATATTATCTTATTTGACATTTGAAAATACTCATCTAGAATTTTGATCTACTTTTTGTTTTAATACAGTGCCTTGATACCTTGTAGAAATAAAGATACTAACTTAAATTATTCATCCTGATTGTACTCCTTAGATGTTTTGTACCATTGTTGCTCCGGACCTTAGAAAACAATGCATATATTGATGGAGTAGTAGACTGTAGTGTTTTATAGTCCACAATTAAGTATGCCTTTAAAATGTTTGTTTCCTATATGAATACAAAATACATTATCTTGGTCCAGTTTTAGCAAAGGAATCCAATACATCAAATGGGTTAGACAGATCTGCTGTGTGGATTCGATTGATAAGAGTTAGAGCTGGGCAATGTTTTTCGTTTGATGGGTATGTCAAATGACAGCGAAGATAATATTTTCCTACATTTTGCTCATTGTTCTTGTGAGATCTCGCTAAAGGAGAAGTCAATTTAGACATCTTTATTACATTTGAAATATATGTCATTTGATTTAAAAAGCATGAACAAGTTTGTTTGTTTGTGTGTATGCACAAACATTTACATACTCTAATACCCCGGTATATTACTCAGGGTTCCCCAGAGTCACAGAATCAATAAAAGATATAGATATAGATGATACAGATAGATATAAATATAGATGTAGATATAGATAGATATGTGAGAGGGGACTTACTGGGTGATTAGCGTGAGCCAATGATGGAGGCTAAGTCCTGCAACAGGCCTTCTGCAAGCTGGAGACCCTGGGAGGCAGGCAGCATGGTTTTTCAGTCCAAGTCCAAAGGCCTCAGAACCAGGGAAGCTGTTGATAAAACTTTCACTCCAAGGCCAGTGGCCTCAGAACCCAGGAAGCTGCAAGTGTAAGTCCTGGAGTACAAAGACAAGGAGACTGAAGTTGATATCTAAGGACAGAGGAAGAGTGTATCCCAGTCCCACCAGATAGATGCACGCATTCACTTTTTCTCTGTTTTTGTTCTCGCTGGATCCTCAGAAGATTAGATGGTCCCTGTCCACATTGAGAGGGTGAATGTTCCCCACCTAGGCCACTTAGATTCACGTGCTAATCTCCTCAGAAAGCAACCTCACAACACACCACAGCATAATGTTTTACCAGGTTGCTAGGTAATCCTTAATCCAGACAGCTTGACACCTAAAATTAATCATCACATCCAGGTTATTTCAAGTTTCTCTTGGCATTTTTAATTCTTTCTCAACCTCTGATGAAAAGAGTGGTGATACATTTAACTGGTAGTAGGTAACTGGTGGTAGGTAAACTTACTCTAGAGAAAATGCCATAAGAATCTGCAAGTGAACCAGTTTTATTTAATTGCTCAGGATCAGTTCTTTATGAACTATTTTTATTTCTTTAAAAAGCAACCTTAGCTCTAAAACTACATAATTCTAACTGGATTAAAAACTCAATCTACATTTCTTCCTTATAAAGACTTTATAGGGTTACAGTCTTCTGCCAGGTTGACCCACCTAATTCATTAAGGATTAAGAATGTTTTCTGTTATTGTTTGCAATATCATAAATCAGTTTACTCTACAAATACCGGAAACATCCATCTTCCCTCAAGAACATGTCCACTTTTCTATGAGACTCTTAATTTTAGAAGCACTAAGAAGTTTGTCTTATTTTTCTACTATTCAGGAATATTTCCCTCTAATATTTTTGTTGATTGACTTAAAAGAGAATTTTTAAATTTCAATTTACTGTATCAAGCTAACTTTAATGCACATCAATACATGAGATGAAATTTTTAAATATTTAAGAATAAGATATCATTCTAGATTATTTTGGAAGGGAAGCTCTTTTTTTCCCCTCTTATTCTGTTGACTGTTCTACACCCATCTTTTAGCAATTTTATTTTGTATTTTCTTTTTTTACATCAAATCAACCTGTTTCTAATATTGATAGTTGATTTACGTTTCCAGTAAAGATCCTGGACCAGTGGTTCATCTTGACCTGATTCACTGTTTTACAGGAAGTGACTGAGTGACCTCTACTCAGCTTTCATTATGACGACAAATTGAGTGTTCCCGGAGACCTAAGTTTCCTTTCATCTTGAAGCTTCTGGTGGGACAGGGTTTCTATAGTTTTGGGCATGTGTGTGAGAAGCATGTCCCAGTTATAAGTTTCTTCCCCCTTTTCAATAGTACTTAATGGAATTTAAGGTTCTTTATAGCAACTAATAGGGCTAATCCGAAAATGTGTTCTATCATGAAATCTACTTGAGATACTTTTTAAGTACACGTTTAAAGATACTGTACTTCTTTTCAACTGCATATTTTATGATTCCCATACCAAGGCATCAGTGTTAGAACTTTTATAAGAGATTCCAAAAATTTACCCCATTTCCCCGTCTGATTAACTTTTCCAACTATTGTTCATTGTGTTCTTTTGCAAGCAAAGAATTGGTATTTAATAATCTCCTGTCATTGTTTCTGATTCATAAGGTAAGCATGTACAGGACTAGTCATAGCTTTGGGTCACTGATTCTGTCTGAACCTAAGGGCAGAGCAAAGAAAATATTTCCATTCTCTTGTATTCTTAGTTTGAAAATGTGTATTGCATAGTATATAGGAAGGAACTTGGTTGCTTTCGGTGGTATAGGATTATAATTACCTGTATGAAATGCAATTTTAATTATGTTGAGTAGTTTTTTTAAAAAATGATGGAGAACAGTGATCTGGAATAAAATACACCTGAACTCAGTCTTTACATCTTCACATCTGATATCTGCCATGTGATCTTGAGAAAATTGTTTACTCCGAGTTTCATTATTCCAATCTATAAAAAAGGAAATATAATACCTAACTAACACCTGGTTCTCTGAAGATTAAATGGGATTGTGACTGGTATTTACCAAGTACATGGGCTAAACATTTTTGCCAAAGTCATTAGAGAGAAAAATGTGTTCTTTCTGTATTTCCAATGATGAGCAATTCATGAATGTTTCCAGCCAGAGGAGAATTTCTATGAAAAAAAAAAAGAATATACTTTACACGGTAGTAGTCACTAAAAACTGTGAGTTCAGTGTTCCATATTCATATGGTTTTAGAACTATAAGAGGTTTTTAGAAAGGCTTTATTTAGACCTATCTCTCATTTTGACATTTATAAACTAAAACTAAGTAAGGTTAGAAATGTTTCCCAGTGTCACATAAGTTGTTTCTTGTGGAACGATGGCTCAATTCCAAGTTACCCGAGTTTTGGCCCAGTTCATTTTTATTTTACCAATATTCTACCATTTAAGGCTTAATGGCCCTAAGTTTTAAAATGACTTTTCTTTCTCTGGGAACTTATTCCTACACAGTGAAAATACAACTTGACTTGTATACAATTGAATGATTAAGTTGCAGTCATGGGCTCAACTAATTTGTGATAAAGGTTTCATTTTATTGGCACCAAAGTTCTCTGAGCTCATTAGAGTTTTGGTAATTCTTGAAAAATTATTATGCAGAAAGAAATCCATTGAAATATTGTATTGAAACATAATGTTAAAGGTGAAATAATAGTATGTACCTGACTGACCTGCTGATTTATGATTTCTTTCCCTGAGTGTGGTAGGCATTTTACCCCGCTCAAAAGACCCGACACACATACAAGAGCACAAAGAGATTACAAAGTAACCTTGTCTCTTTTGGAGTCTGCAAATGCCAAGAATAAACACTGTGCACTTAAGGTAGCATTTCAACCTGAGAAAGACGTGCATTAACTCCTTGAGCTCCAACTAATGTTTTGCTGTGTGAAATAAAATACATCATAACTGGACAGGATACAATTTCTTGGCATTCAGATAGATTAGAAGAGGAGGAAAAATATGGAGATATAAAGAAGTAACTTTAAGGATGACTTTCTTCTTTGTATTTTCTGGATGCGTAACTTGCATTTGAGAAGACAGGTGGCCTGCACTAAAGGGTTCGTAAGGTAACTGCCTGCAGCCCTGTCCTTTCACTCAGAGGGAGCCACTTTAAAATTCCTTAAGTATTCTCTCTTTTTTTCAATACATCTCCTGGCAGTTACCTAATGGTAGAAATCCAGTCATTCATCTGATTTCTCTGCCTAGGCAAACCTGTCTCTGTAGACAGAGATACAGATTGACAGGTGTATATATTTTCATCTTCATTGATACAACACATGCTACATGGCTAAGAAATTACCAAAAAGAAGTGAAAGCAACCATCTCAAACCCAGTTCTCTATGCTTTACTCTTCTTTTACTCAGAAGGAGCCACTTTAAAAATCTTCAAGTTTTTATTTTTTGATAGACTTCCTCCTAGTATTTACTTCTCTATCAAAAAATTTAATTATAGTGCTATTTCTGACTTATCAACTTTAAATACCATGATCCAGGAAACATAAAGATTTACTAGCTCCCCTATTGCCACTCTGATATCCTCTCCTTTCCCCTTCCTCAAGATACAGTTATATATTATTTAAATGTATGGAGTAGATACTATTAAACTTCATTTTACTTACAACCCCTTTTCTTGTTCAATCAAGTATAAAGTGTTCCTTGGCACTTGCCTTGTCAGATGAGGATGGTGTATCTCCTCTTTTCTCACTCCCAACTGCCAATTTCTGTTATTTTTTTCTCCTTATGATGTTGGTCTTATTATCTCCATAAATTGCTCCAAACTCTTATGATTAAATAAAACCTCCAGAATCCCCTTTCCCTGGATATGCGCTTTCTAGCCCTGTGACCCCCTGTTTTGGACGAATTTATCAAACATGAGAGGTTATATTTATATAGGATTTTTAACTACTCTATGTCCTTGATATTTTGAACTTTTAATATTTTTATTGAGACCCTATTTGAAATAACAAAGTCTGTATTGCTTTTAAGCTGATTACTATATTGACGTGATGTTGATAACAATGTTTAGAAGTTGTAATCCTGGTTTTATAACTTATCCTGACTTGAGCTTCTCACAAAAAAAAAAAAAAAAAAAAAAAAAAAAAAACACTAAAAAATGCACTTCATGGAAGGACATTTTTTCTTTCTTTTTTTTATCTGGAATCTCAAATTTCTTTATTATTTTTATTTTCCTGTTTTCCCATTTCTGTGTTTCTTCTTCAATCTTTGCAGTATGATTTCTGAAGTGAATCCTGAGTTCATTTAATCTATTTAGATAATTGTTTAAACTTTGGTTAGTGTTGCTATGGTCTAAAGAAGAGAGATCTGCATGTAAACTGAAATATCAGAGCCACAGAACCAGCGAGCTTCAGCATTGGGAACATTTTATCCAAATCTGCCATGTGTCTGGAGCAGCTGCTTTTTCACAAGTTGTAAATATGGCCATTCTGGAATCATTGAGATTGGCCCAGAAGGCAGACTGATAGTCATTTTTCCCATGACTTTTCAACCTCTTCCCAAACAAAATTACCTGTGGACAAACTTGAACTGTTTCTCACTGAGGCTCTGTAGTCCATATCCTCTTAATAAAATAGAGGCTATCGGTGCTTAGATACGCCCCTGGGAGTGTAATTTTCAAGTAGTAGAAACAAAACAAAGCAAGTCAACAACAACAGAAAGATTTGGGAATGTTGGCCAAAGTCAGTATGTTGGTCCAAAATGAACCATTTTTTATTTTACTTTAATTTACACAATAGTGTGGTAAAATAAATGCCATAGCTGTGAGTACTCACAAAGTCTTTAGAATGAATTTCTACCTCCTGTCTTTGAAAAGAGTTAACAAATAGGCAGAAAAATAAATGCCATTGAAATTAACGGAATGTTAACAAAACGAGTTACTCTATGAAGAGCACAGTTACATCATGATTCAAGACATACATTCCAGACATCTCTAACATATGGCAAATTTGCTTCAGCTCTCTGGTCAGAGTACTAACTTCTACTCTTTTGAGCCTTTACTAGTACGTTTTCATGTAACTTACAAACAATGAGAAACTGACTTCTCTCTCTCTCTCTCTCTCTCTCTCTCTCTCTCTCTGTCTCTCTCTGTCTCTCTCTCTCTCTCGGAGATGTATGTATTTAACACCATTATTCTTCAGGAAAGAGAGCCAAATAAGTGAATAAATTGGGAAAGAAAAGATGAGTAGGGAATTAAGGACACCTGTATGCCACTAGGCTTATCCCTAGTTTTCCCTTGAAGGAGAAGCAAACGGAAAAACTTCTTCTACAAAGAGTATATTCTAGAAGTGACAAATTCTCAGTCTTCATTATACTTGACCTTACAGCAGCATTTGAAATTTGATCACTCCCATATTTTTGTAATACTTTTCAGTACAGCAGCCTCTAAAACACCACACTTTGCTTTTCTCTTTAAGTTTCTATTTCTTATTCCCAGTCTTATTTGGTAGATTCTCTGCCCATCCTTAAAAGGCTGAATTGTGATAATGCTCCATCATCTGACTTCCATATCTACACTTACTTTCTAAATGGTCTCAGTTGGTCAGTAGTTTTATATGTCACCCTGAAAGTAATATTCCAAAATTTGTCTCTCCGGCCTAAATTTCTCTCCTGATCTTCAGAGTCAGATACCCCAGTTCCATTTAAATGGTGATATGGTTTGCCTGTGTCCCCACCCAAGTCTCATCTTGAATTGTAGCTCCCATAATTCCCACATGTCATGGGAGGGACCCAGTGGGAGGTAATTGAATCACAGGGGTGGGTCTTTCCCATGCTGTTCTCATGATAGTGACTAAGTCTCATGAGATCTGATGGTTTTATAAAGGGGAGTTCCCCTGCACAAGCTCTCTGTTGCCTGCCACCATGTAAGACGTCCCATTGCTCTTCCTTCATCTCCGCCATGATTGTGTGGCCTCCCCAGCCATGTGGAGCTGTGAGTTTATTAAACTTCTTTCTTTTATAAATTACTCAGTCTTAGATATGTCTTCATTAGCATTGTGAGAACAGACTAATACAAATGGATACCTAATAGGCACTTCAAAGTTCACACTTTAAAAACATATCCTTTAATTATCTTCCCCACTCATTCTTTCCCAGTTTCTCCTCCTCTGAATATGATACCATTTGCCTGTTTTCTGTGGCTACTACCTGGGAGACATCCTGGAATCCTCATTCTTTCACATCTCACAAGTAATACATCTATATTCGTTTTGTGCCAACATCTGTCAAATTGACCAACGTCATTTTTGTCTAATTCACCATCATTTCTCAGACTACTGCAGTAAGCTCCTAACCATGTTGCTCACCCTACTTCCTTTGTTTATCCCCCCAAGTAGATTTTTCACATAGCTGCTAGAGTGATCTTTTAAATGTGATTGTGCTGTCCTTCTTGGTTTCTTGGAACATGCTGAGAGTGTTCTACCATCAGGGCATTTGTACTGGTTATTCTCATGGCCTGGAATACTTTTTTAATCATATAATTTAGATGTTTTAGATTTTCATTCAAATGTCTTCAAATGCCATTCTTGTCAGGGAGGCCACCTCTGACAGCCCAATCCAAAATAATCCGAAAACTCCCTAGAGATATCTAGGGTTTGTAACCCTATCAAACAGTTTAAGGTACATAAATCTCCTATCTTAAAGATTAGTACTTCCTGTAGCAAATAAGGTTAAATTAGTAATCTTAGGATTTGTAAGCCATGAACTATTTAGTATACCACCTTTGAAATGTTATTCTATTTCAATAAATTTTTGACTTGACATAAATAGGGAAAAAATATGATCCCTTTGTACTGTACTGGTAAGAAGGAAGAACAGCCTATTGCTTATTAAGTATTTGGCACTTTACAGAGGTCATCTGACATTATCAGCACAAGAGTTCAGACAGTTTGTGTTATTATATCCACCTTATAGATGATAGAACTGAGGCCTGTGTGTGTGTGTGTGTGTGTGTACGTATGTGTGTTATTCTGAGACCCTGACAGTTGAGTACTTTGTAAACTGAAAGGGTACCTTCTTCCTCCCTCTTCTTACTAGAATAGTAATGAGTGATTTAATTCAGATGATGTCTAGAAAATAAGACTAATGGTCTCTCAAACTGAGTTAAATCTACCAGGTTGGCAAATTTGGCAGGATTTGTTTTTAAAGTAATTTATTTTTGCTTTCTGCAGTAAAACAAGATAAGAGATTGATTGTCCTTTTATAAATGGTGAAAATAAATATTTATAAATCAGGAAAAGACATTTTCCACATATGCAAATAGTGCATAGTACTAAACTTTCACCGATAAATGCTAAGAAAATAGGATGCTATGCTTATAATAGATAAATATCATCTCTTTAAAGAGAATTATCTTATGTTGAGACTTATATCTACATAGTAAATTAGAAAAACTGAACTAATTTTTATAATGTACATAAATGTTTAACTAAAAGAACTAATGAGCAAGTTTTAATGTCATATACATATATTTATTTACAGGTTTATATTAATTTATGTGCATACATTGTATATGAATTGTATGTGTGTTCATATATACATACTCAGGTTTCTATGTATCTTTTTTTGATCATTTACTTTTCCTTTATCTTCTCTGTTTATAGGTGTGTGGGTGTGTTGCATATAGGGGTATGTGTGTGTGTGTATATATTTATAATTTTTCTTCTCTAATTACCACCATTTAGTTCTGAATACATTTTTAATTCTCTTTCTACTTCTGTATTCCTTTTCCTGGCTTTGCCAACACCTACATCCATACCTGCTGCTGAATTGTCTGACATAGCCACTCGTGATTTATTTTACTCTTTTTATTTTTCCCTCCCATATGTAGTTTCTTTCTCTAGCTAACTTTTTTCTTTTCCTTTTCATTATCCAATCGGATTTCATGTTTTCATTGAATAAAAACTTGATCAGCAATAAACAGAGTAAGTTGGAAAGATTGAGTTTGTTTTCATTTTAAAAGTCAATTATTTGACTGTCTGTGGGGCAATTTGAGAGAGAGAGAGGGGAAGAAACAGAGAGAGAGAGAGAGAGCAAGAAAACATAAACAAGCCCGAAGAGCAGTTCCCCAGATAGTTAGTATAATATATTATGGCAATGTTTTCATGATCGAGGGTATGTTGCCATGAGCACCCGTGTCATGCAGCCAGAAAAAGAGGAGGGATAGGGCTGCTGGAAGGTAAATCAAGAGATAACAATAAAATTTTTCTGTTGCCTGCTGGAGGTATTTAGGATGTGTTTTCTTTATATCTTCATCCGCCCCTAATTGAGGATGCTTTAAAATTGAATGACTAGCAGTCAAAACGTGTTTGCTTCAAGCTGAGAAGAAAAATGCTGGTGTCTCCGCTTCCAAACTGATTGCGCTTTGTACACAACTGACAGCTACAGTCACTTTGAGTGACTGATAAGTGGGAAGCTTTGCCACTTATCAAGGAATGCAGGCTGAAAAGAAAAGACTGGAGCCGTTTAGATGCTTTGGCATGTTCAAAATAACATCTTACATCAGTCAGACTCAGGAGCACTAAAAGACGTTTAAAATGAAGTGATGTATATAGAATTGTGGTATATGTGTATGTGTATATAGGAGAGACAAAAGTCATTTCACAAGCAGAATTTCAAAGGGTGAAAGAAAGAGCATTGTTGTTGAGGTCACAATTTGTGAAATGAATCCAAGGTTAATCATTTATATACATTTGTGATGAAATTTCCAAATTAAAAATATGTAACTATAGACTTCCAGCCTTATTTATATGAGCAGCTAGCATTGACCAAATGGATGCCTCAGAGCACCTGAATAATAAGAATGTCATCCACTAACATAGATAGTAATTTTTGCCCTGAGGGAGAATCTCAATTCACCTCCCCGCTTCCCTTCTTATGTAAATATTTAATATTTAACATGTATTTTTAAAATATTCCATTATCTCTAACTGAAATATCATAGTTATATAATAAAATCAGGTAAGGGTATATTTCTTCTTTTTATTTTAAACACAGTTTTGAGACTGTTCTAATGAAAGTATATTCAGATTTACTGAGCTGTAAGTTCCACAAATAGGAACTTCTGAAAATAACAATTTTTTATACTCAGTGATTAGACTAATGTGTATAGAACGTGCATCATCCTTTACATTTTCTAGGGCATTTATGTTTCAAAATATTTTGTCTGTGTATTCACACAATTTTGTATTTTGTGGACCCCTAATAAGGTAGATGCAGTATTCCTCAATGATATTTACCCTCCTGTGAACACCATGCTCTTTATTTAAATAACTGGTTTCAGTTCGATAACCCATAAATAAACCTGTTTCTGTCCTTTCATATGTCCTTATTTTAAATTTGGAGATATGGTAATAATAACCATATTCATGGTTAATTTTCCAAACTTCCTTGGCTTGTGCCTGTACACCTGGTAGGCTAAACTTCATGTGTAGTCTCTTAACTATTTAATGAACACCCAACTGCATGCTTGGTGGGTGCAATTCTTGATCCTGCAAATTATTTCACTCCTCTCATGCCATAGAACAGAAGACTACTAATGTTTTTATATTACTGTATAAACTGGGGTATACTCAAAGACAGTCATTTGAGTGAGCAGGAAGAATGTGTTAGGACAGTGTGGAACTCAGGCCATGCTGTGAACTGCTACAAGTCTACAATAAGATAAGGAGCTTGCTAGATGCACTTTAATTTAGCTGAGATTCTTTTTTTTTTTTTTTTTTTTTTGATGAGGGTAACAGTTTGGTAGTTTATGCTCTCGGATAAGCTACTGACCTCATCACAGACCAACACTGTGGGTAGTACTGAATTAGAACTTTTTGATCAATAAAATAATTAATATAGGCCAGGCGCGGTGGCTCGTGCCTGTAATCGCAGCACTTTGGGAGGCCGAGGCGAGTGGATGACCTAAGGTCGGGAATTCGAGACCAGCCTGACCAATATGGAGAAACCCTGTCTCTACTAAAAATACAAAATTAGCCGGGCGTGTTGGCGCATGCCTGTAATCCCAGCTACTCGGGAGGCTGAGGCAGGAGAATCGCTTGAACCCGGGAGGCGGAGGTTGCAGTGAGCTGAGATCATGCCATTGCACTCCAGCCTGGGCAAAAAGACAAAACTCCGTCTCAAAAATAAATAAATAAATATAATAAAATAATTAATATAGAAAAATAGACTTTAGAGATAATTCAGTCCAGCTTTTTTTTTCTTCTTTTGTAGATGAAGATATGGTCCAGAAATGAAAAGGGCCATGCCCAAGTCCTATAACTAATTAGGCATAGACCCTGTTCTTCCGGGTCTTACCTTAGCTCTGGTTAATCATATTAAATAGATCAAGATCATAGGTGCTGATGAACACAAAATAAGAGCAATTGTGCAGAGCCCATCATACTGACTTTATCTGAAATTTGAAACAAATATTAAGTCTAATGCTGAAGACATTTGGAACAATATTTGTATGTTTTTATAAAAATTGTAAATGAAACATTACTTAGAGAACAATTAGGAAATCTTAAATTTTGATTCACTAAAATTAGTAATTTATTTTGGAAGGTACGTCTAAAAAACTTTAACAACATATATTTCATTGGTTCATGATAGTCCCTGTATTTTTTTTTTAAAGATTTTTACAGTGAGTTAGTATCTCTCCTTGACCCATTTTGGATCAAAATGTTTAACAACATATCATGTGGACCTGTGAACTAACCAAATAAAGGAAAAATGATGTTCTAGTATAAAACTATAAATAAATTTTTCTCCAAGAAAAGTGCTCTTTTGACAAAGGGTAGTTGAGGCTCTTTTAAAGTAAGACTCAAATGTTTTAGAAGGCCTATTTGATATTATGTTTTAAAAACCTCAATTAAGAAATGAATATTCTGGCTAAGAAAATTATTTTCCCATTATGCAATTGATTTTACTTTTTCGCCGACTATAAAATACTGCTCATTCACCGTTTTCCATATGTAGGGTATTTATTAGGCTTCTTTCTATTCTACCATTTATTGAAGGCTTTTTCCTTAGTTTTCTATTGTTTTAAAAAATTCTTTCTGTTTTGTGCTCTAATAGGTGCTTCATTCACATAAGAGAGCAGGAAAGCAAGACTTTCTCTGTATCCTGATCTCTTGAAACATGGAATGAGTCTTTTTTGTGATTAAAATGCTACTGCTCTTAAATGCATTACAAGCATGATCTTGAGGTGTATAAATACTTCCATCAACACATCGTTACTTAAACCTGTCTTCTACTGCCTCATACCATTTTTGTTCCTCTCTTTTACACTGTCTCTTACCTGATTGCTTTGTACCCAGTCATTCCCATGCTCGTGATACAAAATCACTCTTGAATAGCAGATCATCGCTGTGAGAATTTAGGAGAAATGAACATAATGCGGAAATAACTATCCATCAGTTTTTTTTTTTTTTTTGGTAAATAGTTGGGGTTTTTTTGAAAGCAGGGTCTCACTGTGTTGCCCAGGCTCATGCAGTGGCACAGTCATAACTCACGGCAGCCTCAAACTGGGCAGGGGCTCAGGGCTCAAGCAATCGTCCCACCTCAGCCTCCTGAGTAGCTAGGACCACAGGTGCATGCCACCATCCATGCCCAGCTAATTAAAAATATATATTTTGTAGAGATGGCGGGGCCCTCCCTGTGTTGCCCGGGCTGGTCTCAAACTTCTGGCCTTGAGGAATCCTCCTGCCTTGGCTTCCCGAAGTGCTGGGATTACGGGTGTGAGTCACCATGCTTGGCAAATAGCTGCTTTTTATGAAGAAACATTAGTACCCTGGTAGCATGAAAATGCTAATAATCTTTACAGTTATGAGGAGAGCTTAGAAACCTTGTGAATCTCACTTCTCCCCATACTGTCATTATCAAATGGTATTTATGTGTCTCTTATGTGGCCAACGTAAGATAAAATGTTAATACATGTAAACAAAATCTGCTTTGTGTAATAAGTGATTAGATTCCAATTCATCCAATGAATCTGTGCTCATCCATGTCATGACGCATTGTATCCAATAATTTTATTTTTGCATACAATCATAATCACAGAAATAACATAAGAGGAGTCAATAGCAGGAAAAAAAATTTAAAAATATTGAAGCCAATCCATGGACATTCTTGAGTTACTTTCACGCGAAAGAGAATCAAATAACAATGTTCATGCAACTAACAGAAGTTCTCAAAACCATGTATGCTATAACTTTATCCACTCTGAGATTTTCAGTGGCTTCTGATGGTAAGATATAATATTCCCCCATTTCTCCTTCTCTCTCTGATCAAATCCCTAGAATTTTATATTTTATCTAAAATGGTAAAGAGGTACCTTTTCGCTAAGCTTTTTAGTGCCCTATTGAGAACCGCTTGGAATTGACGTTCTCCTGTTGCCCGTCTTAGCAGCCATTTGTTTTCAGTCCTTTCCTTTTCCTTTCTTTCACTTGGGTTGCTCTCATTTTGACACTTGATCAGAGAAAATAGAAGGGAAATATGAAATAACAAAACTTTTCAAATTAAAACTCAATTTGTTGTTTTGTAAGGTTTTCGATGCAGGATAATAGTGAAATAATAATAGGAAAACAGACACAGAGGGGCTTTAGAAAAATCAAAATCATCTGCATTTTAGAGGAAAAGATGAGAGATTAAACATGGTTTGTAAAAACATTGCATTTTGCAGTCATCCTAGTTCAACTTAGATTAACCTACTGTGGTCTCATTCTGCCAAGTTCCTGAAATTATGGACCTTAAGATGTTGATTCCATTTTTCTAATCTCTTTTTCTGATGCAAAGATTAAGATGCGAAGTGTGGTCCTTATCTTTAAGAGTTTTACAGCCTCAAAATGAAATGGAAATGTCTTCAAGAAGGAATAATTCTTGAATATTTAAATTTATTTTCACTGAGAATATTTTAGAAAGCACAAGTCATGTGTGTATACCAGCATAATTACACCATTTTATTTATGTTTTTTACTTCGTCTAACTGGTGTCTTCCAGTAAGTAACATTAAGAAGTTGCTAAACATACTAAAACTTTGATGTTTTTTTCTATTTGAAATCTCTACCACATACACACATAGTTATGGCTTGATTTTTTAAAAGATATATTCCTTTGGAGAAAGGTTTTTAAAAATTATCGTGAACTTGGAGTATGTCTTTAATTTTAAAATATTTTAAGGATGCAAATAACCTGCTTAAGGATTTTTTTTACTTTAATAACTATCATCTAGGTAATAAGGCAAACATTATAATTTTTGTCTATTAAAATCAAAAAGGAAAAATCTCATCAAAAAAATACATGAAAAGTTTGGTAGACATTTTCCCCCAGTGCCAATAACTGTTCAGATAACTGGAATATAGCTATAAAACTTTTCTCTTTACAGTACAGTGTTAACTTAAAGGAGAAGCAGAATATAACCTCAGGATGTGCTGTGTTTACTTTATTAGTACTCATTCCTTCTCTCCACCTTGACCACTATTAAGTTTTATTCCATTCTGGCTGTGTTAAGCCGTACTAAATATCAGTGGGATGTCTGCCCACATCATCTGTTATAATGATCTGCTCCTACTCATAGGGACTCTTTCACTGAGGCTCTCTTTTTACAATCTTACATACCCACCTGCTTACATAGGAAATATAATTCTCCCCTTATGTGATCCTGAGCTGCTCTTAATAAACATGATGGTGAGAAATGCTCCAGGCCTGTTTTCTGCTCACTATTTAATAGCTTGCTAAAAGTGGAAGAGCAATAATTAAGTAAGAATACATTTTTTTGTCATTGATGGGTAAAAGAAAAAAAATCATGGTTGAGGGCTGACAGAAAGGTATGAAATAGAGACTATATTTGTTAGGTGTCTTAATGAATAAAATCACAATTCATTACAATGTGTGTAACCAACACAACTGGAATACTTTTGGCCTTTTAAAGTTCAGTAACGGTGTTAACATTTATGCAATTAATACCCCCAAATTGATATCAATAAGGTAGAGATCAGATATCCCAAATCTTTTTTCTACTATCATGAAAATTTTATATGAAACAATGCTTACATATGACTCCAACTGTCAGAATCCTGTGGGAAAAAGTCAATGATATAACTTCGTTTATTACGAAAGTATCTTGAAGGGCCAAATTAAGCAAGGGATAAGGAGCATCAGCTAAAAGGCCATAAAAAGGGCATAGGACTTGGAAGAGCCAAGCACAGGGGCACAGAGGCATTTCTCTGTGTGTGGATGGTGGCTGTATCTTTAAGGGTACCTTGAGAGAGGGCACATAAGAAGAATGATGGTATTTCCCTTTAAAAGCTTTTTGGGTTGTACATAGATTGTGGGATTTAGAAACAGGAGACTTTACTATTTTTTAATTATATAACTTTGTACAAGTCACTTAATGTCATTGATTCTCAGCCTCTTCAGAAATAGACTGGACATTTTAGTATCTCTCACATAACTGTCAAGATAAAAAATTAAATACAGCGATATAAGTGGGCCTTGTAAAAGAACCAGAATATACTAATGATGTTTTTGGAAATCTATTTTTTCCTCTTGTGCTTCTTCTTATCACTCTGAACTTGAAATTTTAGTGGTCAACATCCCAGAAGGGCTTTTGCTTATTTCTTGTTGATGTTTCTTTTTCACCAAGAAGAAAGAGTCAGAGAGAAAATAGCTAAAGAATTATGAATTTACTTCATAGCTTTAATTGGTGGCATACATATTAGTGTAGTGTCTAAAAGAGTTTGCTTGATCACAATCCACTGTCCCGGTATTATGTCTTACAACACATTTCATTATCATACATATGAAATAAGACATATGTTTGTAAGAACAATGGATAAGCCTGTTTTCTGACAAAATCATTAACTATCCCAAAGTTCTCTTTTTTCTTTTCCTCTGTCAATAATGAATGCTAGCATTCAGTATCTTTACCGATTTACATCTCTGAATTAATTTTGACCTTAGTCAAATTGAATTTTGGTATTAGCCTACTTTATAAACCTTTACATTAATTAGGTTGCATATAAGCACACTAAATTACACGATTTACCGAAATTTTCTTCTCATCATGCGTCACAACACTTTCTGTGTGTTGAAGAACTTCAGGTGCCTCCATACCTTTGGAATCAAAATTTTGGTAAGCTTCAAGGAAATCCTAGATTCACCTACACAACAAACTTAAATCGCTTTTGACTTAGGGAAATTTTAACTAGAGACCAGGAAATATTTAATCTGAGCCCAAATTTAATAAGATTTATTACTAATGATAATCATGTTTGGATAATAGATAGTGAGATTAAGGTTATTTAGTTGTTAACTGATCCGTTAGCTATCCTTTGAGGCCAAGTTTTTTGTTGTTGTTTTTTTGTTGTTGTTGTTTTTTGAGAAATTACTACTCTTTCCTTACAACATCATTTATTGACTTCTCTGCTAAGTTGCTGCATGTGTTACCACTCATATTTCTGTATAGAATTCATGCTTTAAAGGAGCATATGGAAGCAGTTGATTGCTTCGCCACAACTGGCGTCTTGCCTCCAGCTGCGTCCAATAATCTGGCATAGCTGTATTTAGTGGATAACTACTAATGTTGTTATTGGTCATAAAAGTTGTTAAGGTACTTAGAGTAATAATGGGCTCTCTGAGGAATAGAAGTAAGTATATAATTTCTGTATGAACTTTTAAATGTTACTGATCTGTCATACAAATTAAAATCTGTGCAAGTTTTAACTATTTTATTTCATTTTAAACATCAAGTTTCTGTATTTTTTTAGCATTTACTGCATGCTGAGTCATTAATAAGGTGGTGTGAAATGATGAAACTCATACTTAGTTATAATAACAAAGAAAGTGAGTCTACCAGTACCATCGTAGGATGCATTTTTTTTAAACATAGGAAACTCTATGCTTCTCAAAGATACAGTTATTAATTGTAACCAATACCATGAAATTTCACTATATATTAATTACTTATATAAAATTAATATAGATTTCTTCTCACTGGTGTACCTTACTATATGCATAGAAATTTGATCAAACTTTATAAATAAATCATTTTTACAAAGTATGACTGAAATTCAAGCAGCACATTTATAAAAATCTTGCATTTATTATTCTTTTGAAAAGCAAGTATTTGTTTTCATCTGTAGATAATATCTTACTTTTTTTTACATTTGGATTTTTATGTATATTAAATGAAGTTATCTCAAAGCAAGACATACTTAACATAGAAAATGATTACAAGTGTAGACATACAGTTGTGGTTTTTTGTTGTTGCTGTTTGTTTTTTGAGATACACTTTCACTCGGTTGCCCAGACTGGACTACAGTGGCGCAATCTCGGCTCACTGCAACCTCCGCCTCCTGGGTTCAAGGAATTCTGTTCCTCAGATTCCCAGATAGCTGGGATTACAGGCACACACCACCATGCCCAGATAACTTTTGTATTTTTAATAGAGACAGGGTTTTGCCATGTTGGCCACGCTTGTCTTAAACTCCTGACCTCAAGTTATCCACCTGCTGCAGGTTATCCAAGTGCTGGGATTATAGGCCTGAGACACCGTGCCCAGCCTACAAGTGTAGACATACTGTTAAAAAGGACTTTAAATATTTATAACCTAGTTATAAAGTTAGTCTATTGCCATTGCCTTTATATCATTTACATAAAGTATTTAGAAGATAAATTTTAGATAACTATTTAGAAGAAAAATTCTTCTGTACATTCATATCATGAAAGATTGTACACATATCAAACAGTTAAGAAAGAGCAAATGTACTGACAAGGAAACATGACCAGTAATCTTTTTTTGTTTTCTTTTTTTTGAGATGGAGTCTTGCTTTGTCACCTAGGCTGGGGTGCAGTTTCGCCATCTTGGCTCACTGCAACCTCTGCCCTCTGGGTTCAAGCAATTATCCTGCCTCAGCCTCGCAAGTAGCTGGAATTGCAGGTGTGCACCACCATGCCCAACTAATTTTTGTGTTTTTAGTAGAGAAGGGGTTTCACCATGTTGCCCAGGCTGGTCTTGAATTCCTGACTTCAAGTGATCCACCCGCTTCGGCCTCTCAAAGTGCTGGGATTACAGTGTGAGCCACCACACCTGGCCAACAACAATCTATATATATATATTATTAAATAAAAAATGCTAATCATAGATTATGTATATACACACATGTATATTTATATATATATAAAATATATAGAGATATTCCAAATAATTTAAATACACACACACACATACATACAGAGACAGACACTAGAGAATATATCTTTCCCTTATATTATTAGTGGAACACGAAAGAACTAAAAAATGCCACAGTATTAATGATTCAGATAATTATAACAGAATCGACATCCCACAAATTCCCTAGGACGGAATTAATGATGTGGATTATGTCATCCGGAACTGGAGGAAATTTTACACACTTCACTACCATATATTGGGAAAGTAAAGTTTTCATGTACTAGTTTTAGAACTGTTATGATATTAGTGCTGTAGGCCTGCTGTAATAAATTACCACAAACTTGGTGGCTTACAACAAATGAAATTTATTCCCTCACAGTTATGGAGGTCAGAGTCTGAAATCAAGGTGTTGGTAGGGTTTATTCATTCTGGAGGCTCTGAGGAAGCATCTGTAGCATGCCTCTCCGTAGCTTCTGGTGGCCAGCCAGCCGCTGGCCATCCTTGGGATGCTTGGCTTGTAGATGCATGACTCTAGTCTCTTCCTCTGTCCCCACATTGTTTTCTGCCCTATGTCTGTGTGTCTCAAACATGCTTCTCCATTCTTTTATAAGGAAACTACTCTTTGATTTGGGGCCCAATCTAAATCCAAGATTATCTCATTTTTTACTGCATCTGCAAAGACTCTATTTTCAAATAAGATCATGTTCACAAGTACTAAGAGTTGGGACTCGGACATATCTTTTGGGGGGACACAATTCAACCTACTATATCTATTAAAATTATTTATACGTTATACTGCAGTTATTTAGACTGTTGGATATCTTGTGTCTGTAAGAAAATACTGCTACTAAAAAAGAATGAGGAGAGAGAAGGATGAGTGTATGGCTTTCAGGAACACTGAATATGCAAAGTTGCTTTATTATTTTAGATATAATTTCACTTTAACTTTTAGTCACATTGCATAGTTGTTTTTCAGTGTAGCTGTGGTTTATAAAGACACAGTATTATTATTGAATGGTATAGTCTATAGCATTCTGAACTTGGTGTCAAAGGACTTTGATTAAATCTTGGCCCATCACTTAGTTGCATACACTTAGAATGTTACTTAATCTTTCTGAGGTCTGATTTCTTCATTTGTAAATTCTAGCTAATAATACTAATATGTGAAAAGTTCATTATGATGGTGACTATAACCATATGTTTTCTCCAGATAAACCTGGCTGCTGGGTTTGTCCTGAAGTTACAATCAATAGAAGTCTCTTAACAGCTCTGTTGCTGAGTGTGTGGACCTAGCCTAAGACTCATTTGTACCTAATCCATATCAGTTCAGTGGATGAAATCTGTACAAATTGCCTTCATCACTAAGAAATGTTAATATACCAGTTTTACATGTTTTCCATTGCTCTTACCACCACTATACTCTAGACTCCGGACCATGTGAATAGGAAATTATGTATCCCTTTTGGGCGGTGTCTAATATGATACCAAAATATTTGATGAATTCAGTCAAATTTTTAAACAAGTGATCATGATCGACCGCGTTTTTATTGATTTAAGAGTTGTGGCTGGTGTATTGGCATTGTTCTCACATGGTTCTCATGTAAGAGATGCAGTTAAAATAGCACGATTCTCACCAGTCAGATAAAACAAAGTTTAAATGGCTGCTCAGCTACTCACTACCTGTAGGACCTAAGCAATTTACTCATTCTCCTCATTTCTAAGATACAGATAATATATCTTTGTTTCAAGTTTGTTGTAATCATTAGAAATAAATTAGAGCACCAAGTTGGTGTCCAGCTAAAAGAGGGTACTTGGTAATGGTGGTTTAAAAGAAAATATTAATAGCATCTTTGTGGTGATGATGATGACTCAGAAATAGAATTTACAATGAAATTATTTGTTTCATTTCTTTTTGAGGTAAGTGCCAAGACTTGTTATATTGTGTTAGGATGATTACTTTATCAATATAATAATTTTAAGCTTTCTAGTTCTATTTTCCAATTGTAATTACTTCAGATTCTTTCTGTTAACATTTTCTGTTTAGTTTTGCTTACATATAACATATATTTTATCATGTGTTTTATAAGCTATGTCAAGTTCATCAGCATATCTTTTTATAAGATGCATTGAAATACAGAAAAACAATAATGTATTAGAAGATACTAGAAACAGGCTATTAATCTCAAATATTAATAATAAAATAATGCTTTTTTGCTTCAAAGATATACAGCATATATGTAGCAACATTGTTTATTTGGCATAAATATATATTTAAATGCACAATTATTTCCTATGCATATAGACATGTATACTGCTTTGCCTGTATTTTATAGCTTTGACAAAAATTATGCCAAAAATACAACCACAGGGTATGTTTGATAAATGTTAATTGATGGTGCTAAGTTTAAAAATTAAGAAGTGAAGACTATCCAACCCTACGATGTAATGTGAATTATTTTCTTAGTTTTATTTCTATATGGGAGGTAATAAGGCTTCATCAAGTAACAGATCTTTGTTAAACTGACACACTAATATGCCACATTGCCAATGTAAACACAGAAAAAAAGACAACATAGAAATACACTCTTTTTGAAAATAAGGTACTCTTTTGTTTTTATTATGAGATGAGTATATTTGTAATTAAGGGTAAATAGAGCAATACATTTTTTTCATTCCTAATTTCAAGGCACTCCTTGAACTGGTGGATCTGTATTGAAGGCGATGTTTTTAATATCATATAATGCATTGAAAATATACCAGGCCAAATTATGTGCCACATATAACAAGCTGTCTGTTTAATCCAACAAAGAACTTTCTCTTTCTTACCATGTGTGTGTCTTTGAGTGTGTGCGTGTGGTGTGTGTCTGTATGTAACCTGTCATCCCATAATAAAGGCATGTGTTTTTCTAATAAGTGACTTTGTCCATTAGAATATCATAGAAACAATGCTTTTCAGTAAAAATAGGTCTTGATATGATAAGAAAAAAATGCCAAAACAATCCATTCCTTCTCACTTGAAGCTGCTGAAATATTGGACTGGGCAGAAGATCCATTTCAAATTATTTAGTACTAATAACACTAGAATTAATATTATGCTGTAATTAAATGTTCAAAATTCACCCAATTTCATATGTCAACCTTAAAGCTAAAATATTACTTCAAAGCTATGTTGATACTAGCAGGATTTAACATTTCCTATCCTGATGTAGTATTATCACTATGTAGGTCACACAGACATACACAGAAACACAAACACATACCATGCACAACCTCCTAACCAGTAGGAGGACTGTCCTTACATTAGAAATCCTGTTTAAATTGGTGACCTAAGAATTATTATTATATAAAACCCTTATTCTCTAATCTCTGTATTTTCTATATTTACTCCTATTGGAGTAGAATTAAAGCGGCTCTCTTAGGATTTTGGTTTCTCTGAGGATACTTGTTAATACATCTGAATCGTGAGAATATTGCCCTTTGAGTACATTTTTCATTTCCTTTTTTATAAAACCCCAAGGGTCTGGGTATACTAGAGGATGCTTCTGTAATTAGGCTTTCTAAAGGAGCTGGGCATTGTAGCTCACACCTGTAATCCCAACACACTGGGAGGCCAATGCTGGGAGATTGCTTGAGCCCAGGAGTGTGAGACCAGTCTGAGGAGCACAGGGAGACCCCCGTCTCCACAAAAAAAAATTTTTAAAAATTAGCTGGGCATGATGGCACTCACCTGTAGTCCCAACTACTCTGGAGGCTGAGGTGGGAGGTTCCCTTGAGCTGAGGAGTTAAGAGGCTGCAGTGAGTCATGCTCATGTCACTGCACTCCAGCCTGGGCACCAGAGCAAGACCCTGTCTCAAAATAAGTAAATAAGTAAAATTTAAAGATAGAAGATTCCCTGAACCCATTTTGTTTATCCCTAACCTTCTACTCTGTGGCAAATAGTTCTGAGCAGTGAGGAAATGATTCTTAGTCAATACAACAATCTTCCAGCTCTATGAAATGGTTTTCATGATGATGTTATATGTTTAAATGTAATGTGAAGTGTAGTATAGAGGTACCATGTATTAACATTTAGTCACTGAAATACCAGCCATGTATTCTATGAAGAAGTTCTAATCTTGTGATTTTGTGGTCTACAGATGACTAACGATAGCATCACCAGTCTCCCAATCATCTAACTTCAAAACTTTGAATTCATTTTTGATGCCTTCTACTGCACATTTTGTTTTCTATAACGTTGTGCATGTATCGATTTTGCCTTTATGATATCCCTTATGTCTTTTTCTGTTTCCACTTTCCTGCCACACGTTCAAGTTCTCATTATCACTCATCTCTGCAACAGCTACCTAACTGTTCTGACGCCCGGAGCTTCGCTCTCCTGTCAGCTCTGCGCATTGCTGTCAGATCAATGTTCTGAAAGAAAAACTCTCCTAATGTTTATTCCTGACTCAAAAATCTTTGACAACTACTGACTCTCTACAAAATTAAATGTTTGGCTTTTGCCTGTCATTGAAGACCCCCTCTTCAATTTGCTGCTAGTTTACTTTTCTGAATTTATTTTCTATTATTTCCTTTTACAAATTGATGATTCAGCCAAACATAATCATTCTTCTGTTCTCCACACTTTTCATACTTTCTACCCTCTGTGTTTTTTATTCATGTGAATTCCTTTTCCTGGAATAGTATTCTCTACTACCTCTCTCCATGTCAAATGTAGTCACATTCAGTAAGGCCAAACTGGCCTGATTTCTTATCTGTAAATAGTTCCCAAGTTTTCCTAGGACAAAAAAATTCTTCTGAACCTCTATAGTATTTACCATTCTCTGCTTCTTTTATGGTCCTACTACTTTTTACCTTGTATTACACTTACTTAAGCAATTTTCTATCTTCTCTCATTGAGAGGAGAATCTAGATAGTATTTATTTTTTTCATTTTTACACCATATATTTGAGTCTCTTACGAGAAGTGTATTAATTGCTCAATAAAGGCATCAGTTGAAAATAATTAAAAATCTTCAACTTTCTGATCTAGAAAAGTTTAATATAGAGAACAAAACCACTCTCTGAAAATAATGTTTTAATCAAATCAGGAGTCTTTATACAATCAGCAACATTTTCAGATTGTTTTAATGAAAATGTGTGGAAGTGCAAATTAACTTCATAGTTCTTTATGAAAGAGGTGCTTATTTTGAAACACTAGTCATATTATGTTAAAAAATAAAAAGTTCCTGAAAGGAAAATGTAACCTTAAAATGAATGAATAAATGCTGTATTACTTTAATTTTAGGTTTATGAAAGAAATCCAAAACTAAAATTTAGACTATAAAAGTGAAATGATCCTATAAATTATGATGTTTTAAATATATATAGTTAAATTGTAGCACATAATCATTGTTCTCTGTATATTCTAACCCTATCTCTAATGTAGAACGCCCTGGCCTATATCAGAATGCAAAGTTTCCTGGGACTCTATCCTTTTTGAAGCCAAGTGAATGCCATACACATTCAGTCTGAATCATGTGTCCTGAAACTCAGACTAATTCACTTAGGATGGCCAAGACTAAGGGGCTCAACAGATAGGAATTTCTGTAGTTTGCTTTGATTTAGAAGTACTCTTAAAAATCCAGTCCTATGCCAGGCCTCTCTTGATATGACTACATGCTAATGATTGGATGACCTAAAGAACCAGCCTAAAAACAACAGAAATCTCCCAATCAGCCAATGGCAATACAGTGAATAGGCTTTTAATTAGGATGGAGCAGGAAGCACATGCAAGGTGACTACAGCCATACCTTCAATAGAATAAAACTTAAACCTGGTCCTGTAACTCTATATAAGTTAATTATTTAATACTTTATTTCATAACTGTACTAATAGGAAATCTAGTTTATTATTGATCATCTGGACATCATAATTTTCTTAAGCCATGAGTTAAAGTGTCTTAAAATACATGTATTTTGAGAGTGTATATATAGTCTGAAGTGTGGTTTATAAACATATTAGTTGTAGACTGCATAGATATAGATGTAGGTATATCCTCTATCTCATTCTGCAACAATTTCAAATTTGTTTATAACAACATTGGATTAGCACTAAAATATAACATCCACAGAGAAATAAGTAGTTTATAGTGACATGAAAATGTCACTATAACACGTTATGTAAAAGTTCTCCATGGTTAATATTGTAAGGTTTTAAAATAGAGAATTTTTAATAAGCAGGATACATTAAAATACTATTTATTTGAATCTTTTTATATTGACTTAAGTATTTTAACTTAAAATTTTAGTCCTATTTTGAATAAATATACTTTTTTGTACTAAAAATATTCACTATAATTTTTCATTCCACATTTTAATGTTTTTTACCTAGCTGGAGTTATTATAAAATGTGGTATATTTTGTCCCTCTATAATTTCAGACTTTCCAACTTTTAACTACAGCTAGGAGTTTTGTTGTAAGCTTCATGAGACCATGTATTTGACATGCTTTCATTTAGGTTAGTTTATGCTACCCAATCCTGTAAGAATTTATCTGCATAACTAGACAGAATTTATCCAGCAATTGACTAAATAATATTTGTTGGATTTATGTGCATTCTAATAACATTTGGTCCTTAGTTCCAATAGTGTGTATAAATACTAAATATAATATTTCATACCAGGACCAGTTATTGGAGATCATCAGATAACTATAATTTGTACTCTTTTATCTACTTTTATGGCTGACTCATATTGTTTTTCCCCCCTCTTTGCCATTTGTTTACTATATTCCAAATTGTTTTTAAACAGTTACACGAGGGATTATGTCCCTTGGGAATGGTCCATTACGTTTTGAATATCAGTACCATTCCAAGTTATTTCAACCATGTCATTAATCTCACTTAAAGCAATAAAAAGCAAATAGTGGTAAGAAGCAAGATGCATAAAGCATTACTTTAAACAGTTAAAAAAAAAAAAAAAAAGATGTTAAATGTTCCCTCTCTAGGAGCTCCTGCAGCTCTCAATACATTTGTGTGCAACTGAGCAAGAGAAAAGTAGCAGTGGGATTATTAGTGGAGAGAGAAGCTTACAAGGAACATGAAAAGGGGACCGCTTCACATTCTGGCTCCTTTCTTCCTGCATGCAGTTAAAAAGAGAGAATCATTTAAACGAGCTCCTGTAGAACCCCCTTTTATTGGTTTCTTTTCTTACGTAAAGTTACCAACAGGTTCATTCATAAGGTGATCTTGAAGGTTGTTTCACTGTCACTGAGCCACAGTTAAGGTGGTTTGTAAAGAGTACCACCCAAGTATAAAGATGCCTGGTAGGAAAATAAGGCCTTTATACAAAAAGAGCAGCAGCCCATCAGATCTTTCCTTTTCAAACCAGGCAGGTCCCCCCTCAGAAAGATTAATTACAGTCAGGTTGAGAAGACAGGCTTGCTGTGTGTGTGTGTGTGTATGTGTGTGTTTTCCCCCTCAACATTAGAAAGATAAAGGGTGTGATTAGTGTGCACAAAGCCTCTGATCAAACCAGCTCAGAGGTTTGTGACAGGAGGTTCAAACACTTTATGGATCACTAGTGCTGACAGGTAGATCACACAGACCTTAAACAGATGTTTAGTGAGAAGATGAATGTGTGAGATCTCAAACACGCAGCGCTCTTTTACTTGGCCACTTTAGTCTGTGAAGTATTAAACGTTGCTAAAGAAACCTACTCCTTTAAAAGGGGTGAAAAAGTTACTAACAAACTTCCATTAAATCTCAGCCTTTCTTTTATTATCAAGATTTAACACAGCTGAGATTTGAAAGTTATCAAACTTTCTGCAGGAATTGATGAACATGACCGTACTTTATCTTATAGTGTATGAAATGCTTATTAATTAGTTTATGAGTGTTTCTGCCTCATGTTTGAAAAGTTTAGTTAAAATAGAACATTTAAGGTAAATTAAATGTAACTAAAACCTAGAAATATTCAAGTAACATATGTATTTTATGTTTGTAATATACAATTTTAGAATAATATTGGATGAAATAATTCATGATTATGAAAATACAAAAAAAATTAACAGAATTTCCATAGTGAATTGTATTATCACTATTAATTCTTTACAAGTGTGTATAACGAATAAATGTTATGAATGTCTTCTGTTATTTTCTTTGACAAGAAGTAAAATGTATACAGTAGATATCTGTGTGCATGTATGTGTATATATGTGTATATATATATCTATATATGCATGTGTATACCCAGAGCTAAATACTTGGTGTCATCAATTATGTTTTTATTTCATTACTATCACAGGGGAATGCAGATTTAAGATTTCTGTCAGTTGGATTGATATGTCTTATGGTGGTAACAACTTTCCTAGGTGTCGTTATAAATCACTCTTACCTTATTGTTTGTAGAGTCATGCAAACTAGTAGCAAGAAATATTCTACAGGGCTTGGCATTTTAATGCCATAAGGCCATGGTTTTATGATAATTTCCTTGTAAATTCTTAGGAAAACATTTATACATAATTGACAAAATAAGGGAGAAGAACTGATTTTGCATATTTTGCACTTTATCATGGTGATTTTTCAATTCTTTTGATTTTAAATTCGGGTTAAACAAGATATGGCTATCAGTCTTATCACCACTAATAGAAAGATGATTATTAAAGAACTTGTGAGCATAGATAATAATTATGAAATAATGTAAATGAAAGCATCTTTAAGATGATAAAAACTTTACACACACACACAAACATTAGAAGATGGGGAGGAGTCATTGGAGGAAGTAGAAGAGGAAAACAGGAACCAGAAAAGGAAGATTAATGATAATTAATTATGCTATGGAAAAAGCCATGCAGTTCTGTCTACTGCTGTTATAGTATTATCTAAGACCAACTTTTAAAAGTCATATTAATCATCTCCCCCATGTGCCCAATCTATTTCTAACTGTGTTGCCAAAGTCACTGAGAATGCCGAAGTATCTATGCGTTCATCTAATACTTACTGAACATAGTATGTGCAGTTTGCTCTTAACATTCACAGACAATAAAAAGATGAATAAGATGGAGTCATTGTTCCTGAGAAGCTTAGATTTATGGGCAATAGATGCTTAAGAGTATTGGAACTTAAACTTTTTTGACGTATTTCTCAAACTATATTCTGGTGTGTGTGTGTGTGTGTGTGTGTGTGTGTGTGTGTGTGTCCTCTGAGAAATGAAGAGGAAGCTTTTGGTATGTAGCTCGAAAATTTCATACAAGAAATATTTTGTCTATCCCTAATTTAGTCTGTCCAAATATGTACTGAGTTTCAGTCACCTTGAAGGATCCATTCCACTGCAGTTGACTTCTTAGTGTCTGGGATGTCAGATGGGAAACAATTTTACCTCATTTCATTTTCTGTCTTTCAGCTTTTTCACTCGCTGATTTTTTTCCTTTAAAAAAAGATGTAAGAGTTGTTTGTAAGCAACTTTCACAATTATTTCTTACCCAGAGTGTGGGACTGCCTGTTTGAATGTTTCCAAGAAAGTATTGTTCTTATGTGACAACAGGTCAGAAAGACTCTGCATTAATTACACTAACATATGGTTATTAACAGATTCTAGCTCAGGGAGCAATACTTTACAATGTTATCTTCCACATAGTCAGATGTTAGCCATATTGTCAGTGCTGGCAGCTATTGTTTCACTCATTTACTTCACAGAGCTAATTACTCCCTAATAATAACTTTACCTTGGAGTTTTTCACTTGCTTGTGCCAGCAAACCTGTTCACACTACATATGCTAATTATTGGCACTTATTCATTATGTTAAGATAGCTTTAAGTTCAAGCTGTGCAGCCTGGCTTTCGGTATGGAGCCAGCTGGCTGCAAAGTTCCACCTTTTTTTACTAAAGTCATTAAAAGTTTTAATATGGGCCCATCTTGTTCTCTTTACAAGATTCAGTCTTTCAGGAATTCAAATGAATGTGCAGTTACCCATGGACAATTGCAAATTATAATAAGAAGGTTTTGGTTTCTGTGAGAAATTCTATAAGCTTGCACTCATTGTGGCCTTTTCTGTTAGATAAGAGAAGATGAGTGAATCCTTTTACATCTAAACTATATGACCGCTTTATCTATTTGATTATTCTGTACACAAACATACACGCATGTGTACATGCACACACACACACTCTCTCTGTTTCTCTTTTTGGTTCATTTCTCTTCAGCATAAGATTAGATCACTGGTGGTATTTAATTTATTCATACCGAAGTGATACAGAATCTGGAATTTTACTGTTTGTGTAACATCCCTTCTAAAAAGAGAAAAGTTTTTTTCTTTTTCTTATCATTTCAAGAAACAGAATCAATGCCAGGGCCAGAGACTGTGCTTGAACTCTATTCAGGATTCCCATTGATATCAGCAGGAGTTAATATTTAAGTGTTGTTTTCAGTCAAAGTAAAATATGGTTTCTCTAGTTTTAATGAACAAATAGCTTCATTTGGTTCACATCCAAATATAATTAGTAACTACTATCACTCAATTAAATACCCAACTTTGATGGGTATGAATCAAAATGGATTTGACCTTTTAGCTGATAAATTTTGGGGGAAATTTGGAGACCTAGAAATGTATATATACTTAGGCATAAACTGTTTAAAATTAGTTTTTATCTTAAACAGATAACTTCTGCAAGAGTAAACCTTCTCATCTTCACCTTAGTTGTAATTAGTCCTTTAAATTATTTAATATTGCAGTGTAGATATTAAACATGGGAATCTTGAGATATATAGGTATTTAATAAAAAATGGTTAGAGACATATATTATTACATTTAAAACAGCATACAAGAGATATGAATCTGTTTCAACCACAGGCAAAATATGAGGCTTGAGTCGGACTTTCAGCTGTGTATTTTATGAGGGAAATCTTTCTTCATTTTTTGGCCCTAGCATCTATATTTTGCTACTGGAATACTCATGTTCATTGTAGCCTATGGAATGCCAAATAACAACTTCCAATATTTTTAAGGATTGGTATAATTTGGTGTATTTTTGGAGGTAAAGAAAGGGTATGTGATAACAAAGAGAAATAGAAGAGAAATGCAGGAGAATGTAAAAATCTTTCTACCTACCAGGAGCTTCCCTTGATCCGTGGCAATGTTTGGTGGGATCTGGCACAAATTACCAGGATATTGAGAAAGGGATTTTATGTCACTACAAATCTATTTTTTGCTGGGGGACCAAAAAATGTTTCCATTGGAAAATTACCTCTATTAACGTTCCTGTTTACATTTTAAGTAATTTTACAATAATAGGACTGTCTGATGAGAAACAGATAGCAAATGTTGAGGGAATTCATAATTAAATGTAGTTCCAAATACTTACCCAAGTTGGGAAATAAAGACCATATTTGACCTTAATGATATGTCTATAAAGATTCATGTATTAAAGTTTTTGATATGTGAGTTATCCATGGCTATGTTTATGATAAAGAGAGAAAAGGATTTTGCAGAGGGGGATAAACAATTTCTAAAAATAACAAAATCTATCTGTAACTTAAGAAAAGGATCCTTTTTATTTAAAAAAAAAAATTCAAGAAACCTCAGAATTCCAATTTCTCTTAATACAAGCTTGTGTGTGATTTCTTGATGAACTAGTTCTGTTGGAGATAAGAAAACGTGGTTGCTATGCCGTAGATATTGGCACACACTGAGCACTACCACAGTTTTCTTCAGAGTGGTTGGAAAGTTAAACCAAAATAAAATAAAATTAATAATTGCAGTAATTAAGGATTATAACTGAGAAGTCTAAATAGGCCAACTCATTTCCTGAGGCAATTCAAAAATCTATTGGTTCAGGATGAAATTATAGATTAAAACAAGTGAAAACAGTACAGAGAAAATAGTAAATTTTAATTTTTAAGTTTTTAAGTACTCCATATGAAATTAAGACTGAGATATGTATGTGTATGTATATATTTCTATTTGAGGCTTTTAGAACTTTTATTAGCTATCAATATAATAAAATATTTAATGATACATAAATACAGTACACTAAGGAAGAACTCATTTGGGCTGTTCTCTATTTTCTGGGTAATCTAGTTTCATACTTTTTTATTTGACTTGAATAATTTCTGTCACCTCAATTCCTCTCTACATATTTATGAAAACTATTAACCCATTCTCTACTTCATAAAGGGAAAGTTTTCGTTATTTTTACCCTCTCTGCCATACTTTGACATTCAAGATTGTAGTGGCCACCATTCAAGGGAAAGAGATTTTAGAGTCACTACCAGGAGAGTATGGTCAGCTTTTGCTCTGCATACCCCAAATTGTGAGGCCTTTACTTGTGGCATTGTGAAGGAACAAGTGCTCAAAGGCACTTTGAGCTTGATAAACCAACTAGTTTCTGGATAAAAGTGCTTTATAATGTATTTCTGCTCTTATGAGAATTAAATGAAAAGTCTCAAGAGAGAAAACCGAGCAGAAGTTTAAGATGAGTCTACAACATAGACTACTACACTATAAACTAACACAAAAGCTGGGCTTACCCTGCAGTCAAATTCTTACAGCAACATTAGGATCAGAGAATAAGCTTTGGATAATCCATAAGATGGTGGAGCTTAACCTGAGACTCTCTTATTAAGCTTAGACTAAGTTAAAAAACAGAAAAAAAAATTTAGAGATATAAATTCCACTCGTATTAAGTTTGTTGTATGTCAGCAGCAGCTCTGCTCTACATTCTTTTCAATCCAAGATCAAGGCTTACAGAGCAGTTCTGGTCTGGAACATGATAATTTGACAGCAGAGAGAGAAAAGGTATAGCAGAAATATGCAGTGACTCTTAAAATTTTTTCTCAGAATTTGCACCCATCATTTCTTCCCATGTTTTGTATAAAACAGAGCAAGTCACGTGGCCAAGTCTGGCATCAGTAGTGTGGGAAGAAAAATCCTTCTAGAGGAACCCGGTAAAGCAGGGCATCAACTGTTTTAAAAGTAAACTCTCTTAACCACTAGGCTACACTGCTTCTGCTTATTTTAAAAGTAAACTCTATCACAATAGGTGTTCAAGTTCAGTAGTGCCCCTGAAAACCTGATCGCATACAAACCAACCCTCTCTGAAAGAAAGTATCTCTAATTTCATTCCCCAAGATTTCCACTTAAGGAAACATATACTCAAAATTAAAAATTGCAAAACACAAAGGAGCAGTACCTAAAAAATAAGAGTACACAGAAATACTGAAGTATTTAGCACTACCACTCTAAGATCTTCAACTATTAGAAATATCATATAGACAATATAAAATAAATATGTATAGAATGCTAAGGAAAGAATGAAATCACACACACACAAAAAAACATCAAAAAACTCTAAAAAATAAACAGAAATATTTGAAAGATAACTAAATGGAAATAAAAACTATGGTAGCTGAAATTACAAATTCAATCAATGGATGTTTTCTGTCTTCTTCCAACTAGGATAGAGATGTAGGAACCAGATTAACCATGCCTCATAAATAACTAGAAAGCCAGAGAAAATATATGAAACAAAGGTGTTCAAGCATTGGACAAATGAGGAAAGCCCATGGTGACTGTCCACAGCTCACTATCTGGTGAGACAAAGAACTCAGGCACATCGTGGCAGTCTTTCTGAGTTGAAGAAACAAACATCAGGATTCAGGGATGCCAAGGCAGGTAAATAGATACATTTGCAGCACTGGGAAGAATAGCTTTTCAGAGAGAGAGACAGAGACAGAGACAAACTGAGTCTTACTCACTAGAAATCTGCAGAATGTGTTCATCAGGTCTTTTCTGAATACTCATCAATATATATGTGTGTAAATTACCAAAGCTGGATAAGGCACCTTTGGAAAAGAGCTAACAGAAGCAATAATCCTCAGTTCTCACATGGGATAGAAATACTTGTGTTTTCACAAGGCAGAATGGAGGAACTCCTAACATGTAGAGGATAGGATTGAATCTTCAAGAAGAGTATTGCTTCAGTTGTGGAACCAAGTTAATTTTAGTCTAATAGCTATTCCAAACCAGACCTTAAAAACAGGTATAAAGTGAGACTTGAAAGGATGAAATTGTTTCCAGATAAATTCAGTGAACCCCAGAACAGCCCCCCAAATAAAGAGATTACAAAAAGTAAGACGAAATTCAAAATGTTTTGTCACTCGGTCAAAAAATAGCATGCATTATAGAAGAAAAAAAAATCACACAATCAGAAGGAAAATTAATCAAAAGTGGCATAGATGTTAGAATAAGTAGACAAAGATGTTGAAACAGCTATTAAAAATATATTCACTACATTCAAGAGCATGATGAGGACATGATTGGAAGCTATAACAGTGTCCTAGATTGAGCTTTCAGAGATAAAATGTACAATATCCGAGATTTGAAAATACTGGATGAGATTAGAAATTGCAAAAGATAAGATTATTGCATTTGAAGATATAGCAATTAAAACTATTCAGAAATAAAAACAGAAAAAAAAAAAAACAAAAACAAACAAACCAAAAAAACAATGAAACCAGAATGTCAGTGAAGTGAGGTGAAGGAAGGAGACAGACAAAAATCATTAAGGAAATTATGTCCCAGAAGTTTCAAAATATTTCATTAACTATAAATTCATGTATCTAAGAACCTCAAAGAACCCTAAGCAGAAGAAACATGGTCAGATTGTGAAAAGAAGCAATGAACAGAAAAACTTAAAAGCTGCCGGAGATTTAAAAAACACATCCATACGGAGAAAGTAAATTGTTGTAAGGTTCTTCTTATACTATACATGAAAAGTTATAACATCATTTGCAGTAGACCGTGATAAGTTTAATTGTTGTGCCGTAAATCATGGAGTATCCAGTAAAATAACAATAAATACCTAAGAAGTCAATAACGGAAATAAAATTTTATTGTAAAATACTTAATACAAAAAAGGAATGAAGAGATTAAAAGGGAACAACCAACCAATGAGATAAACAGAAAACAAATAGCAAGATTGTAGGTTGATTCTTGATCATGTCATTCATTTTATTAAATGTAAATTATCAAGTGGGTGTGGTGACTCACCCCTGTAATCCCAGCACTTTGGGAGGCCAAGGCAGGCAGATCATTTAAGGTCAGGAGTTCGAGGCCAGCCTGGCCAACGTGATGAAACCCCCTCTGTACTAAAACTATAAAAATTAGCCAAACATGATGGTGAACACCTGTAATCCCAGCGACTCGTGGGGCTGAGGCATGAGAATCTCTTGAATCTGGGAGGCAGAGATTGCTGTGAACTGCCATAGCACCACTGCACTGCAGCCTGACTGACAGAGTGAGACTCTGCCTTTAAAAAAAATAAATAAATCATAATGATAAATAAATGTGAATTATCTAAACAAACTAATGAAAATCAGAGATTGTCAAATTAAGTTAACAAAAAGGAAGGAGATACACCTGTATGTTGTCTGCAGGAAACCACTCTCAGTATAAAGAAACAGGTTAATATAAAAAGATATACCAAGTTAACACTAATCAAAAGAAAACTGGAATGGCTATGCAAGTGTCAAGTAGATTTCAGAACTAGGAATATTATGAAGGATACCAAGAGTCATTTTATGATTTTAACTTGGGCAGTTCATCAAGAGACCATAAAAATGCTGAATGCATGTGTAACTAATAGCAGAGTTTCAAATTACAAAAAATAAAAATTAATAAAATTAACAGGAGAAGTCCACAATTACAGTTGGATATTTCAATAATTCTCTTTCAATTATTGATTGAACAAGAAGTTAGAAAATTACTAAGAATTGAATGACACTATTCGTTACTCTGACCTTATTTACATTTGTAGAACCCAACAACAGAAGAATAATTCTTTTAAAGTGCACACAGAAAATTTAGTGAGCAGATTACACTCTGGGCCATTAAAGGTCTTAATACATTCTAAAGGACTGAAATAATTTAAACCATGTTTTGTGATCAAAATGAAATTAAATTAGAAATTAGTAAGCAAACAATATCTGGAAAATTTCAGTTTATTCGGAAACTAAATAAAATTCTTCTAAAATAACTCATGGGTCAAAGAAGAAGCCATAAGGAAAATGAGAAAATATTTTGAACTGAATGAAAACTACAACATAACATTTTCCAAATTTGAGATACGGAGCTAAAGCAGTATTTAGATGGGAACGTATAGCATTAAGTATATATATTGGAAAAGTGGAAAGGTTTAAAATTAATTACCTAAGCTTTCACCTTAAAAACCTAGAAGGAGATCAGCATAGAAGGTTAAACCCAAAGGTAAAAATTAAGAGTAGTAAAACTAGAAATGTAAAATAAGAGAAAAAAGTGAATTGAAAAGTTTATTCTTTGGTATTAATAAAATCGATAAACCTCTAGCTAGACAACTCAGGAAATAAAACAGAGTAGACACAAATTTGAAATTGCAGGAATGAGAAAAAGGACATCACTGAAGATTTTACAGACCATAAAACAAGAGGCTATTATGAAAAACTTTATACCCATAAATTTGGCAACTTATGTGTAACAGATAACCTTCTTTGAAAGGCAGACTACCAAAGCTCACTCAAGAAGAAATGCATGCCCTGAATACCTCTACACGACTACAGAAATATACTTTTCAGTTAAAAATCATCCTACAATAAGATTCCAGGCCCAGATGGTTTCATTGGTGAATTGTACCAAATGTTTAAGAAAAAAAATAATGCCAATTTTATACAAACTTTCAGAATGTAGAAGAGGAATGAATACTTCCCAAAACCACATGAAGATATGTCAAGGAAAGAAACTTATAGACCAGTATTCCTCACAAATATAGGTGCAAATTTTTTTACAATGTTAGCAAACTGAATCCAGCAATATATAAGAAGGATAATACAATATGAATATGTTGTATTTTTACTGTATATACATGGTTGCTGTATCATCCGAAAATAAGTATAGCTAATTGACTAGATTAATAAAATAATTTTCTACTACAAATAGATTATCAATAGAATAATCATCTTAATAGAAGCAGAAAAAGCGTTTGACAAAACTCAATACTTATTTAAGATAAAATCATCTCAGCAAATTAGGACTAGAAACTTTTCTCAACTTAACAATGGATTTCTACACAGAATTTACAACTATCATCCTGTTTAATGTTGAATTGAACATATTCCTCATAAGCTTGCTCATATTCTTAAAATTTTTATTCATCACTGTACTTTATAATTGACAAGCCAATTCCAAAATTTTTATAGAAATTCAAAGCATTTTTGAAAATGATGAGCGAAGTTGGAGAATTTACACTTTCTGATTTTGGCTTATTGAGCTATGCTAACCGTACAGTGTGATTTTGGCATAATGACAAATGTACAGATCAGTGGAGCAGAACAGAGTTCAGGAATATACACACACAAATGTATGTTCAATTTATTTTTTTTTTTTTTTGAGATAAGGTTTCCCTTGTCACCCAGGCTGGAGTAGAGTGACACAGTCACGGCTCACTGCAGACTCGACTTCCCAGGCTCTAGTGATTCTCCCACCTCAGCCTTTCAAGTAGCTAGGACTAAAGGTATGCACCACCATGCCCAGCTAATTTTTAAAAATTTTGTAGAGACAGGGTTTTGCCATGTTTTGCCCAGCCTGGGTTGAAACTCCTGAGCTTAGGTGATCTTTCTGCCTTGGCCTCCCAAAGTGCTGGGATTACAGGCATGAGCCACCATGCCTGGTACGAATGCGTCTCAAAAGCATCATACAAAGTGAAACAAGCCAGAGAAAAAAAATATTATATGCGATATTTCTCCATGTGCCTTTATAAAATGCAAAACTATGGTGATAAAAAGCTCATTTGTTGTTGTAGAATAGATAGAAGGGAATTACTTCAAAGGGGATACAGGGTGCTTGTGGTGACAGAATTGTTCTATGTTGTGATTGTGGTGTTTGTGGTTTTCTGCATTTTTCACATAAAATTACAATATTATTGTATTTATTGTATGTAAATTATACCTCTGTAAAGCTGACTTCAAAAAAAAAATTTGTTTTAATTAATGGGTTAAGCCCCTGATTAGACACAGGTAAAGAGAGAATTCATCAACTAGATGAGAAATGTGAAGAAATTCACTAGATTACAGAGAGACACAGTTGAGAAATATGAAAATGAGGTTAAAAGAAGCAGAAGATAGATTGACAAGTTCTAACATATATATAATTGGAGCCCTAGAATGCAAGAATAGAGACAGTAAATGAGTTAATATTTAAAGAGGAAGTAGCTGAGACTGTTCCATAATTGATAAAAGACATGAGTCTGGATATATGAAGCACAGTATTATCAAGGAGTATACGTAAAAAGAAATTCATTCATAGACACATTGTTTAAAGATGAAGAATACCAAAGGACATGATCTTAAAAACAGTCATGAAAAGGCAAATCGTTTATAAAATCTCACAAGTAGACTAAAAATAGACATCTCAAACATAATCACAGAAGCAAAAGTCTATAAAATAAGAAAAAGTAACTATTAGCCTAAAATTGCATACCACAGTCAATTTATCTTTCAGAACAAAGCAGTATATTTTTGTCAAGGCTAAAATAACTAGTCTACTGCCAAAATAACAAGTTTACTGATATCTTTTCTTAAACAGTTGTCTAAAAGATATACTACAGAAGAAGGAAAAGGAATGTAGATGTTGAAGTTTGAATGGAAAGCAAATAAATTTAAAACATTTTAATAATTCTAAGTCTCTGTGAAAAATAATCATAGTTTATAATTTTACGATTGAAAATAAGACAAAGAGAATAAAAACTATATAAGGCAAGAATAATGATTAGAACAGAAGTAACATGTTCTTTTATTTGGTGCGGAGTAATACAATCTATTCAGATTTTTTAAGCTTACTTTATGTTAAATCATCAAAGGTAACTGCTAAAAGAAAACCTCTAAAGCACTGGCAGGAGAGAAAACAAAACACAACTCCAAAACTTCATAATAATGATAATAAATCAAGATAGAGTAAGAAAAAAGCATTTTAAATATCTGAAAAATGAATAACACAAAGTAAGTGGGTAGAAACAAGTTCAAAATATGTAAGTACTTAACGTAACTATTTATACCTTAAAACAGTTTTATCAAATTTAATTAAAAATAAAACCAGGGCTGGGCACAGTGGCTCACCCCTGTAATCTCAGCTCTTTGGGAGGCTGAGGCAGGTGGATCACTTGAGGTCAGGAGTTCAAGACCAGCCTGACCAGCATGGTGAAACCCCATCCCTACTACAAATCCATAAATTAGCCATGTATGGTAGCACACACTTGTAATCCTAGCTACTTGGGAGGCTGAGGCACAAAAATTGCTTGAACTCAGGAGGTGGAGACTGCAATGAGCCGAGATCGTGCCACTGCACTCCAGCGTGGGCAACAGAGTGAGACTCTGTCTCAAAAAAAAAATTAAAAATACAACTGTATGCTGTTGTTGAGGGAAACATGAAATATAAGAAAGCAAAAGGAAATAGAAAGTCTGAAGATCAAAGAATGGCAAAAAGACATAATAGGCAAATATCAGTCTAAACAAAGATAAGGAATTATATTGATATCTGAAAAAAAAATAGACTTTAAGCCAAAATGCATTACTAGGGATAAATAGGCTTCTACGTAATGATAAACCATTTAATTTGCCAGGAAGATATTACTGTTCTAAACTAGAGTGCAATAAAATATCCTCAGATTATATGATGCCAGCTTGAGAGAACCTCAGAGAGAAAGTGATAGAACTACAAAGAGAAATTGTGAAACAGCCAATATTGTGGAAAAATTTACCAAGGAGAAATTGTGAAACAGCCAATATTGTGGAAAACTTTACCATGCCTCTCTCAATCGTAGGTACAAGGTTATTCATAGGTCGAGTAGGTACAAGGTTATTAAAAATACAGAATATTTGAAAAGAATTGTGAAAAGCTCTACCTAACCCTGTATTCAGTATTTAGAAGATAAGCATTTAGAAGATAAATATTATTTTCACATACACATACACAATATAATTTTAAAATACTGGTTCTATTTTAGGTCATAAACCATGTCTCAGCAACTGTTATAGAATGTGGTACTATACAGTGCTTACTGCAAATAATGTAATTAACTTAGTAATCAAAATATAAATAATATTTGGAAAATTATAGATCTTTTTTTTTTTTTTTTTTTTTTTTTTTTTTTTTTTTTTTTTTTTTTGAGGCACAGTCTTGTTCTGTCGCCCAGGCTGGAGTGCAGTGGTACGATCTCGGCTCACTGCAACCTTCACCTCCTAGGTTCAAGCGATTCTCCTGCCTCAGACTCCCGAGTAGCTGGGATTACAGGCGCCCGCTGCCACGCCTAGCTAATTTTTTGTATTTTTAGTAGAGATGGGGTTTCACTATGTTGGCCATGCTGGTCTCGAACTCCGGACCTCCAGTGATCCGCCTGTCTTGACGTCCCAGAGTGCGGGGATTACAGGCATGAGCCACCGCGCCCAGCCATAAATCATTTTTAAATAATCAATAGATAAAGCATGAATTTTGGGAGGCAGTGAATTTATAAAAGGAAATTTAAGAGTTCTTAGAACTTCTTTTTAAGAACTAATGTGTAAAAGTTTGGTATATTGCTGAAATAGTACTTTCTATTAATATCAAATTCTTATATCTCAGTAAATAAAGAAAATTAATAAGTCACTGTCCACTCAAGAAAGTAAGGCAATAATAATAGATGAGATGAACAACAACAACAACAAAAAAAAAAAACTAGGAATAAGGTATAATAAGCACTAGAGGAATTAATGAACTAAGAAGCAAATATATAGTACACACGCTTATTGGAGCCAAAGGGTATTTTTTTATTTGAACAGACTTGTGTAAAATAGACAAATCTTTTATGAGATTTACCACTAATAAAGACACAAATAACACAAAGAATAAAAAAGAAGACATAAATTCAGCTATAGCAAAGACTTAACATATGATAGAAATGAAAATACCTTTTGCTACTAATTTTAAAAAATAAGTAGACAAATTATTAGGAAAAAATTAAATTCATAGAAACTGTTCAGATAGAAAAGTGAAAGCCTTAATAGTCTTATAATCATTAAATATATTGACTTAGTGATTTAAAATATTCCCGCAAAGAAACACTAGGGCCAGGAAATTTTAGTTTCTACGGATCAATTGTATTAGATATTCAAAGAATAGATTGTTCTGATTTTATACTCTTCCAGATAGTAGGAAAAGAGAGATTCACTTCTAATTCATTCTAAGAATTAACATAGTCTTAACTAAAGCTAATGGAGGTTTCAAGAAAAATACATATATTCTGCATATCACAGAATTGTGATAATCTAAACAAGACAATTTAATAGTGTGACATAAGACATAATTTAGGAATCTTGGGGCACTCGTTGCTCCTGCCTTGTTTCATGCCTATATTCTCCCTCGCATAGTCACTTCAATACCCTTCTATCTGGCCTCTTTGCCTTTAGCCTGGCTGCCTCTCCAAATTTCCCTTCTCACTGCTCTCAATTTTGGTCTTTCTGGAGGGAAGAGCCCTACCATGCTTAAAACCTTTCACCAACTGTCTCTTATGAGAGCTCTGCCCTCAAGATACTCAGTCCGACTTGAAGACAGAGAAAATGAGTAATTGTCATTAGGGTGAGGGTGTGCTCCCTTTCCAGTCTGGAAAGTCAGGCAGGAAGACAAGAATCAGGATTCAAGAGCTAAGGAAGACTTACTGGAATAAGTCAACCGGAGCTGAACGTTAAAAGATGAGTGCAATGAGCTAATTAAGTGGGAAAAGGTAAATTGCAGGTACAGTGACTAAAATGAGAAATCCATTGAGATCCTGGCAAGCTGGTGTGTGTAAGGAAATATGAATCTTCAGTTGTCAGGAAGCCACAAAAGTGGGCAGGCAGGAAATAAGGTTGGAGGGAGTTAGGTCAAGGCCATTTGACAGATTGAGAAATCAGTGCTACATACTCTGGATAGGATATTGCTAACATGTTTTAAAATAGATTTGCATTTTGGATACACCTGGTGGCTGAGTGAGTAACAGTTATAAATTTTATGAATAGTGAAAGGAAAAAATAAAGAGGATATTCATTTCCATTTACATTGGAAATAAGTAGGCATGAAGAGTAGAGGATTTATTCAATAAATATTTATCAACTTGTTAATTGATTAGACTGTGTCTTTGTAATCTGTGTCTAACAATGTCTGGCATATAAGAGTCCACAAAATAAATCATTGGTTGTACTCTTGTGTGAATAAATGAATGTGTCTTTGTACGTGTTACATGGAAAGACGAAGGAATAGAATTTCACTGCCACTTATGGCCAATTCTGGCACATAGCCAAAGATGAGTTTATTCTATATTCTGTGATATGACCTGTCTTTTAACCAGATCTTTTCATTGTAATTTAATGTGATGAATGAAATAATGCCAATATACTTGCCCCTCCAAGTTGGGAAGAGACAAGGGGCATGAATTAGGAGTCAGGGACCACTTGCTGGAGAAAGTGAGACCTGAACTGAATGTTGAATAGGAGTTAATGAAATTACTCTGTTGACGAAGTGACTGACCCAACTTGAGATAGTGATTATATGCATTAGGAGCAGATTCCATATGGAAAAGGGCTCAGTTTTATTCATGTTGCATGTGAAGTCATTGTGAAATAAACCATATCAATAAGAAATTTGATGTATATACGCGAATCTGAAAAAGCACTTCCTCCAGGTAGCCTCAGTGCCAGCAATGCGTCTTAAATGTATTTTTTTCTGAATTAAACATCTCTCTCACTATGAGAATTTATTTATTTACCTGACTCTAGGACATACTTCCAAATCCTTCGTTCCTTATTCTCTTCTCTCATGTTTCCTTCTCCTTTTACCTTTCCTTAACAACGTCTTTTTTTTCTACATTTTCCTCATCTTATCATGACAAAGCTCAAACAGCAGATGAGGTGATGTATATGGCATGTATTATTGGGAGTTAGGATAAAGACTTACGGCTGGAATGCCATGATAGAGAATGCACTAGTTAAGTTTTATCTGACAATAAAAGCATAAAAATAGATGAGAAGAGGTGATCGGAACTCCAGAGATTAATTAGAATTAAAAATGACTTAAGTAAATTGACGAAGTATGGTCAATAATAAAAGTAGTATGGCAGTGCATGTACAGGGGGAAAAGTAAATAAGCAGTATTTGAATATTGGGCTATGAATGAGGACAGAAGCAGCAGCCCTGAGTCATGGAAGATTAAAAGCTCAGCGGCAGGCAGCTAGCACGTTTGCCAAGCTTTTAAAAAGTTGGTTTCGACAGCATATGCAACAACAACAACAACAACAAAACATAATTAAAAATATACAATTTGGATATCAGAAAGTAACTCCTCTGTAAAAATTAGCTGTACCCGTAGGATAATGCTGTAGCCAAATGGTTGGGGAGGAGAAAACAAAGGCTACTGAAGCATTAAGAAGGGTTAAACGGATTAGCTCTAAATGGCCTAAAAAAATTGATATTGACTTAGTAGTGACCCTTAGATATATGAAAGAGCTATTTCAGTATACGTGGAAGGTAAGACAAAAGAAAATGAGCTTACACTAGCTTGGGGATTTCAGATAATAATTTTCTGAAAGAGATGCTTGTGAAATATCAGAATCGAGGGGAAAAGTTGTACAGCAATTCCTGATCTTTTTTAAGAAAGGATATACTCTTATCTGTTTGGTTGTTCATTCAGCAAACATTTATTGAACATGCCTACACTTTCAGGTACTTTTTGAAATGGAAAAGATAATACTGCACACAAGAAAGAATTCCTGTACATGCATGTGATATTTACATTATTGTGGGCATATTAAGATCCATTTTTCTAGTTAATGATAGAATGATTCCTACAAAAATGGCAAAACTGAGGCCCAATTTGTAGCAATTACTTGGGCAGTATTTAGCAAAGGACCTCTGATAATTTGCTAAACTATTGGAAAATAAATAAGGGACAGAGAGAGGTATAGAATGGAAGTGAGGCATAGAAAAACACTAGTTACAGATACCAGTTAGACCACTCATGTAACTTTACAACCACTCCTATTTTGCCATTAATTTTTATTATTGCTATGTAGTCAGGTGAATCTAATGAAATTATTTTACACTGGAAGAACAAGTTACTGTTCTCGCTGCTCACTGTAATTGCTTGAGTAAAACGTAAAATTTCAGTGTTTCCAATACTGAGTGTATCAGAACCATTTGATTAACTGAAGATGTTACTTCCTGATTATTTAATAATACAGTGTAGTTGGAAACTTGTCATTAATGTTGTCATATGTCTAAAAAATAATTTTCTAAGTGCAGCTCGGTATTAGAGGTGACTAAATATCACATTATAATTGAGATGAGAACTATATCATTGTATTGTTGAATTGGTGATGTCAGGCCATTCTATTTCACAACCCCAAAGGACCATATAAAAGGCATTTGCAAGCAAGATGTAAGTACAGCATCAGCATAATTGTAGCCAAATAGATCTACAGAGAGTTTGTGTTTGGGACCCAAAGGTCCACCTATTTCTTAAAGGATTATCAGGATTTAATGGGAAGCACAGATGGAACCAATACTATTGTCTAGAGTGTTCTAGGGGAGAGGCTAATATGTGAAAGGTGACCAGTGGCAGTCTGATTGAAACACCAAACAAAACCTTTTTGTTAAAATGAAAAAAAAAAAGTGAACTGGCACTACCCAATAATACAGTGATTCAGAGAAAATAGTCCCCAGTGCTTCGTTGTAGCCATTGTAGAGATGGTCATATGTGGTATGCAGCTGTAAATGGTTCTTTTTCAATTATTATAGATTGAGCTCATTATTCAGTGTGTTTAGGTAGTTTCACTGGATGTGGACCATTGCAATCATATAAGCTCTCTATCGTGTAGCTACTAATTTAGAGTGCTACCATCAGCCAACCATAGGACCCATGATTTCTGGGAATGAATGACTCATGTTGAAAACCAGATTCTGAAAATACAGGTTCAGATTTATTATTTAAGGGTTTAGATATATTTAAAATTCTATGAGTCCCTTGCTTATTGAAAGTGCTGTAGGGCTTATTAAGTCATTGAAAACATTGTTTTCCTTTAGGATCAGCTCATCTGAAGAATGCTTTTTAAAAAGAGCAATGCTGTCATTTCTTTTCTATATTTAGTATAATATTGTGTGTGTGTATCATTCTATATGATACTGTATACACTTATATTTACATATATGCTTTCATGCATGTATATATACACAAACTTCCAAAGGTTGGACATCAGCATGCATTTCAGGAGCTCCAGTAATTTTAATCAGAAATGATTTTGCTTTATGTTCACTAAATTCTGCCTTGAAAATACAAGTTTTGCTCCTTAATGATGACACATGTAGGCCCATACAATTTTTTTGACGTTAAGTGGTATTACTGTGACTAGTGCATATTTCTCATATGTATGAAACCATTTAGATGTCATAATGCTGTGTCATTGAATCTCAGTACAAAATATACAGAATCTCTTAGCATAAACCCTATGCCAAATAGTAAAATAAATCCTTAGTAACAAACTGAGTTTACAGTAATCCATGTATAACTTGACACTACCCCACACCAGAGGCTGTTTTTCTTAAATAAAGACTGCCTGTCAATAGACACTGTTTTTAAATTATCCCTGGAATTTGTTCTAGTGGAAAATTACCTGGATGTAGTGAACCATGTTTTATTTACTGTTGTTGTCTCCTCCAGTTTTCAATGGCAAATATATCTATTTTCACATATTTTATATCTTATATCAATAATAACTTTCAAGAGGCATAGTCTTGATAATTACTGATGAAAACTACCTTTTTTTCCATGGCCCTGTTCACAATCAACTGAACAGGTAATTACTGCGATGTAATAGGATATAGAAAAGATATGTCATATGCTTTTCTTAAAAGAGAATTTGTATTTCTGTGAAAGCAATTGATATTTGAACCATTTCCTAGTTTTCTTTTGAATAATTAAAATCAGTTTGAGAGCCCAGTATTTGTGAAGTTTGAATGGCATTAGAGAGTCGCCAATTGGCATTGCTTGGTAGTTCTACTATTTGTTTCAGTTTTTAGTTGGGGAATATTTTTGTATTCTGGGAGAAGCTGTTCTAAAATATGTCATCCATTTCACATTTCCCTTCTTAAGCTGATATTTTTATGCAATACAAAAATAAATAAATAAAACACTTACTGGGGCTACAGGATGGTCATAACATTGGAAAATTGGCCCTCAGCCAAATTAACCAGGAAGTGGCAAGGATATAGACAATTTTTTTTTTCATTCTGAATTTAATATCTGGCTCATTCTTTAGCATAAATTTTGCAGTAAGTTGAGTTATATTCATTCAAAAGAACCTGATACTATTTCAGCATTCTCTTTTTATAGACTATGCTCTGTTCTACAAATGTTTGCTCTCTAATTATAGCTCACTTCAATACCTAGATTAAATAATTAGAAATTATACCAGGGACTTTTACAATAAGGTAAATGAATTTCATACTTAAAGGGAAATTAATTCCGTGCCTATTGTGTGGAAGATTGTTGTGCTTTGTTGAATTTTTATTTAGAAGAAATGAAGACTCTAGATTGGAATAGGCTCGTGCATTACTACAACTGATAGTCTATATGACACCATAATAAGTGAATACTTGATTGTTTTAATTAGACACAATATTTCCTACTTTATCAACTATTTCAGATGTTGGTATTGAATAATTATAATGAAGTCATATGGTAAATCAGTAGTTTCAAATTATTTTGATAATACCTCATGGGGTCCATGGAGTTCTTTCAGGGGGCTACTGGGATGGGATCATGGTATTGAGAGGGAGAACCAGGTCACTGTGGATGACCTGAGCTTCCCATGCTGAGCTTTCATAATTAGGGTTCTATATTAGATTTTTTGGGGGACAAGAAGGATTTTTAGAGCTAGAAAAAATGTGAGAAACCAATCCATGTAAGGTTCTTACTAGACTAACATGCTTTAGGAAGTGAATAATCTAGGCATAAAGAACCTTTGGATAATGTATTTCACTACATTATTTTTATTTGCTTATTCAAATGTATAGACACACACAATTAAAATTTTAAGTTGCCAGAATTCTCATGTCTATTTTGTCTTCACCTGTTGATTTAAGGGGTTATCTTTATGTTGGACTCTCTTCTGGTTTTCAGAGAGTATCTTTACGTGGAAAAAACAGAATTTTGCTGTTTACTGTAAGTTAGGATTTCTGTAACCATGAGATTATAATTTCTCTACCCTTTTCTCTGTCCTCTAAAGTTAAAGCAGGAGAATAGAAAGAAGAAAATGAGAGAAGAAAACAAAGAAAGGGAGTAGAAGAAAAAACAGCAGGAGAGAAAAGAATGCCTTCTTTTAGGGTTGTCTGTTTTCTCTCACTATAACCTTTGACTACTCACTGACTCAGTTCACTATAGACAACTTCATTTGAGTAGCTTCAAGACTTATGAAGTGTGACATGGTACTAAGTTAATGGTTGTCTTTACTATGAGAAATAGTCAAGGAAGATGATAATTTCAATATACATTTTACACAAGTACATAAATTATTTGATACTGCATCTCTAAATATTTTTATAGCAATATGCTCAGCCCATACTTTTCCATTCTGATAAATTAACATTAAAAAAACAATACAAAAAGAACATTTAGCAGCCATGCTTATGTTAAATGCCTCCATTTCTATTTTCAAAATTAAAAATATAGAATGAAGGTTGACATTAAGCCAGTTGCACAGTTAGGAAGTCGTGTAATTTAAATGACAGATGAGATCACCCGCAGTTGGGATGCCTTTACCATCACTTTAAGCGCTACAGGATAGCTGTAAGGAAGGGTTTTGAACTTACACTTTTGAATTTGCAGTTCTTTGTATCAAGATCATTACATTAAATGTTTTTAAAGTACATTTATCTATAGACCTATATTTCCAGATGCACCAAAACCTCATGATCTTTAAAAAGTATGCCAATATGTAATTAAAAGAACTGAACGAATAGCAAGTCCTTAAAGGCAAACCTGCAGTTTGTCATTGTTTGTAGGACAGATATGTGAGAAATCCTAAAAGAGAAGTGAGCAAAGCAATACTAGGAAGTTCCAGCAGATCTAGTAGCTGCCTTTATGTAAGACAATAGATCTTGTGAATATTTCTCTTTCTCTCCAGGCAGCTAGCTAGTCTGGTTAACCAAAATTGTTGAGAAATTGTTCTGTGGTTGAGAACAAAATGCTGAATTAAACTGTTCCCAGCACAATAATTGTGTGATTATAGCATTTATGTTGCTGGCCAAAGGAACAGTCATTAGGTTTGGAAGACTTACCAAAACCACAAGTACAAAAAAATATGCAAATCACATGTAAATTGCTGTTTAATACCTATAGTGGCTTAGAAAGGGAACTAAGAGTAGAGCACATTTCTAGTTAAAAGAGATAAACCTGGAAATCTTTATTGTGTATTTAGTGTGATACTGAAATTAGGAACATGCTAAAATGCATTGTCTTTAGGTTTTTCCTTTCTCTACCCTACTTACAGTCTCAATCATGTATTTGTGTCTCTTGACATCTCTCTTTCCCCTTTCTCCCATCCCCAGTCTCATCTTTTTTAACTTCCTTTGTTAACTTCAGTGTTTTTAACTCTATGGGCTTGTCTGAAAACTTTTTCTTTCTTTATTTTTTTCCATTCTACTCAAAACTATGTGGTAAAAAGATTTTATCAACCAATGGGGTGTTAGGGTTAGTGCAGAGAATGATTTAATAAGAAAACTGTCAGCAAATGCATACAAAATGTCAAGTAAACAGTGTTTGCTAATAAAATTAAAATACTATTTTTCCTCACATTTTGAAATATGCTTCCTATTGCTGATCAATGCGTATATTGAAACGTTGAGTTTTTTTTCCTGTTAAATTTTTCCAGGTGAACCATTTATAGACTAAAGGTTCCCTGTGATGAGGATCAGGTCTTGCTAAATTCATGTGTGGTGTTGAGAACCACGTATGACCTTCAGGAGTAGTAGCTGTGTATGCAATATTAATCATGTTTTAGATTAATAAATGAAAAACAGTAGTATTAAAAGATGAATGATCCACTAAGAATGAGTGATACACTGACATTTTTCCAGATCAGTTATGAACTATGAGATAGCATTAATTAAAGGACATGAACAGAAGTTTTCACCAAAGTTTTCTTTTTGAAATTCTGATACATTCCATTTCATTTTTTAAAAATATATAAAATGGAATGTACTGAAGAATAATCCCACTGGCAGTGTGGACAATCAGACACAAGCAGAATAACTAAAAAGCTAAAAAATCTCTATTATGTATCTCCTTCTTCTGGATGTAGAAATATGTTTAACACTCACATTTACACCATCATTAGGGCTTAGTTACTTGCTTATCACATTAATTACTTGCATATCACATTGGAGATCTTACTCCCTTTATAAATTCGTGTAAATGCTATCACAATAATTGTAAAAAAGCTAGTCATTATGAACTATTTTGTGTTGATATAAATGTGATTTTAAATATATTAAAATATGCAATAAATTTTACCTTTATTATACATATTTGCGTTCTTTTCAAAGGTGCTCAAGGAGTCAGGTAACAAATGGGAAGTGAAAACATTAGAGATGTTGGTTTTATCAAAATTATATTCAAATACTTAAACAGCTTTTTCTTTATTTTACAAGATGGAGTCAGCTTTCATCTTATTTCCTGCTAATATCAATTTCATTGCTAAGTTTTAGTTTCAGTTTTTGAAAAACATTTTTATACATATATGTATTTTTACAAACATAATGTTTTTAATTCTTTCTTTGTTATTTCAATGAAGAAGATATTATACAAAGAGCTTAAGATGCATGTTGAGAATTTAAAAGCTTTGTGTGTGATGTTGATTTTTTTAAAAAACATAGTGGCTTTAAATTTATTCTTGATTGTTTTTCCCAATATGCAATCTTCAGACTGTACAGGTTTTGAATTGCTAACCACTACATGATATTAAATAACCTCTAATTCTTGCCAACCACCCACACATTAATTAGAACAAACACAGCAATTTTAATGATCCCACTTGTCAATGGTAAAGCACATTTAGAAAAAAAGGATCATATTTCAATAATCAAATTGTATTTTTAGTGGAAACTTAGACTCAATTCACAAGTAAATGTTCCAGCCTCTTCTAAAATATACCTCATAAACCTAAAGTTAAAGGCAAAACTACTTATTCAGAAAATGAAATTGTTCATTTTGGTTCATTTTAAAATATGAACATTTCCTTTTCATCTAAAACTAAATACTATCATCATATTTTTGCACAGCACTAAATCTCTGAAATCTGTTCAGTCTTGCTTTATGGCTTAGTGTGTGAACAATTTTTATAAATGTTCTGTGGGTTTTGAAAAGAATTTGTATTCTGTAATTATTGGATGCAGAATTCTACATATATCCATTAGAGTAAGCTTGCCAATTATGTTGCAGAAATTGCCTATATCACCTAAATTTTTTTTGTCTACTTGAGCTATCAGTAATTAAGTAAGTTGTGCTAAAATGTTCCATTATAGTGGGGAATTGCTAATTTCTTCTTGTAACTCTCTAAATTTTTTCTTCATAAATTTTGAGAATATTTTATTGGATGGATATAACAAGAATTATTATATCTTCCTGTTAATTGAAACTTTAGTGTTAGTTCATTATAAACTATTTCATGTTGATATAAATGTTTTAAAATACATTAAAATATACAATTATAATTTTTGCCTTTGTTATACATATTTGGATTCTTTTGAAAAGTGCTGAAGCAGTAATAACTTTTTAGTATTTGTATAACACTAAAGTTTCAATTAAGAGAAAGATATAATAATTCTTAAGTTATAATAGGAGCTCTGAATCCACAATTATGCTTTGTATATTAAAGTCTATTTTGTCTAATACTAACATAGATACTTTAGACTTGTTTACTTTTTTGGTTAATATTTGCCTCATAAATGTTTTTTCATCTTTTTCAACTTTTTTTGTTATTATGATTTGAGTATATCTCTTGTACACTATAGCTGGATTTTTTAACATATTCAATCACTTGGTCTCTGTTTTTTAACTGATGAGCTTACTCCACTTATATTTATTGTAATTAAACTTAGGTCTGTCATTTAATTCATACTTTCTGTCTGTATCACCTTTTGTGTCTATTTTCTTTTATTTTTATGTATTAATTTTTAGCATTCTTTATATTTTCTATTTATCAGTTTGGATATATCTACTATATTTCCATTTTGTATGGATTATGTTTGAAAATTTAACATTTCTACTTATGCTCAGAGAGTCTAAAATTAATAAGTACTCTATTATTCCTCCTGAATTTTAAAATAACCATAGCACTCCATAGCTATGGCTACTCCTCTCTTGCTTTACATGCTAATATTGTTGAATTTAGCTTATTTTTCTTCGAATATTAGACACTAGCTAATACATAGTATATTTCTATTTAGTCACATGTTCACCAGGTTTTTCACTCACTGGTCTATTTGCATCTTACCTATTTCTTCTAGGTTCTCTTTTCTTGTTTCTGAGACACATCCTTTAGAAATTTCTTTAGTGAAGGAATTTGTGATAGACTATTTTTTATGGAAAATAAACAGCCTTTTTTTTTGCATTTATCCTTCAAAGTGTTTACTGGAAACATATTTTTGTCAGTATTTTTATTTTATTTTATTTTTTTCCGTTAACTTCTAACACTACTGTTGAGAAATGTATTGTTAAACTAATTATCATACCTAGGTTGATGACTTCTAGCTGGCTGCTTTTAAGGTTTATCTTTGCCTTTCATTGTCTTTAGTTTTATAACAGAGTATTAAGTGACCTTTTCTTTTCATTTGTTCTGCTTGTGTAAATTTTACCCATTGCATTTATGGGCCTTTATCTTTCAAATTCAGAAAAGTCATCAGTCATTAATTTTTCGAATGTTGCCTTTCTCCATTTAAAAAAAAAATTCTCCTAAAATTTTTAACCAGACATTTGTTAAACCGTCTTATTTTAGACTCTATGACACTTAACCTCTCTTTCATATTTTCCATCTTTCTGTCTCTGTGAACTGAGCTCTGGTTCATTTCTTTGGATTTCTTTTATGGTTCGTGACATTTCCCATCACTTACATCTAATTTGCTGTCTATTTGATGAGTTTTAAATTTCCGTTATTATATTTTTCTTATTTTTTCTTTTCTTTTCCTTTTTTTTTTTTTTTTTTTTTGAGACTGCAGCCTCCACCTCTGGGTTCAAGGTATTCTCATGCCTCAGCCTCCCAAGTAGCTGGGATTACAGACATATGCCACCACACCTGGCTAATTTTTGTATTTTTAGTAGAGACGGGTTGTCGCTCTGTTGCCCAGGCTGCTCTTGAACTCCTGAGCTCAAGCGATCTGCCCACCTCAGCCTCCCAAAGTGGTGGGATTATAGGCGTGAGCCACCATGCCCGGCCTGTTACTATATTTTTCATTTCTCAAAGTTCTTTTCAATAATTTTTCAAATCTTCCTGAACTTCTTCTTTGTTTTTTTTAACTTGTTACTAATTTTTATTGCAACTTTTTTATAAGCAAATATTTTAAGCATGTTATTTTATTTTTTATCTGATTATCCACTACTTCGCTATCTTTGGGTATCTGAATCTACTGTTTTCCTTATTCTGCTTCACACATGCTGAATCATTCCTCATGTATTAAATATTGTTAAATTTAAATTACATATTAATGTTTGGCTGAACTTCGTCTGTGGGAATCGGAGTATCTAAATTGATGCTGCTTAAATACTGAACTGAGTTATTCTACAAGTTTCTAGTAAGCAGTACAAACTAGGAAACACTTATTTCTAATTTTGGAGATTGAGTTTTTACTGACCATTAAGAAGTTTTGGGTTGAATTCCAGATCTAAGTTAGGTAAAGTCTGTGTGATTGCCTTATAGTAGTACATTATTTTCATTAGCATTTTATTGCAATGGATGGTAGCCTTCATGATATCAAGGCTTTTATTGTTTTATTCACTATAGTATTTCAAGTACTTAGAAATGTATCTGATACATCATAGGCAGTTAATAAATATTTGTCAAAGAATCAGCAGCAGCAGCAGTAGCAACAGCAGCAGTGGTATTCCACCAAAGGCACTGTAGAAAGATCCTGGTATCCTCACCTTTCCTAATTGCAAGATTTTCTTTTTAAACTAATCTTTCACCAAGGGAATATCCCCTTTGATTGTCCTGGGTTAGTGTGAGAGAGTGAGGTTTGGAGGGACCCAAGGCAGCATCTTAGGTTCTAGGTGCTATCTACATTTACCCTATTCTTCCAAACTACTTTCGATTTACTAGATTTCTCTTCCTCCTACCTGCAACTTTCTTGGAGGCTCTGCATTTAAAAAAAGTATATTGGTTATTATGCATCCAGGATCTACTTGTATTATAGCAGAAAATATTCCTAGGATATCTAATGTTTAATAGTAGTTTTTTGTAACCATTAGCCATACTTTAGAAGAATTTACATGCTGAAATAATTATTTTCATGCTGTGTCAAAGTTTTTGCCATTTTTAATGTTTTTATACAAGTTATAATTTATTTTGATATTTAAGATTAATTTATAATTATAATTTATTTTGATATGTAAGATTTATTTATAAGTATTTTATACTTTGCTCAAGTGAAAGTATAGTGATTAAAAGCCTAGTTTGTAGGTAGGCTGGCCTGGATTTGAATTCCAGCTCTTTCACTTGTTATCTGTTTGACTTTAGGCTTGCCTCGGTTTCTTTATCTGTAAAACAGGGGTGATGAAAATATTTATCTTATAGGGTTTTTGTGAGTTTCAAAGAGTAAAGATAGAATTGCACAAAGGTCAACACAGAAAAAAATGCGTTATAAAAGAAGCTGAGGGAAACAGAATAATTACTAACATTAACTGCCCATCAAAGTCCTTTTGGTAAAGGGCAAGTGGATGGAAAGAATTCTTGTTGTCAGTCTATGTTCTCTTTTCATCCCATAAAATGTCTATATAAAATTAGAATTGCCATAATTTTGATGACAAAGGAAAATAATTTCTAATTAAGAAAGCAGTCTATAGATTTAGTAAGGTACCCATGGTATTACATAATTCATCTTTATTTAAATATTGTCATTATGTGTAGGCAGGTTACAGTGCTTTGTGCTGGAAAGTATAAAGTAAATTTAGCAAAGTAGTAAAATTAGCCATACTTTGCTCAGATTTTTGCAAGTAATGTGCTATTCCTTATTATTGGATATATTTACAATGGTAGATTGTATAATATTTCTTCTTGACTAGAAGATTTAAAAATTCATGATTACATAAATGACACTATGTTCAATGGATTGTCCAATTACAAAAATATTTCACATTTTCAGCTCAAGAAACATCTACCATGGCCTTTTTGGTAATTTCACACATGTTTTATTTTCAGTGACAAGTGTTCTAGTGAGTGGCAAACTGCTAGTGTGTCCTTAGCTATGGTATAGTTAGACAAGCATCTTAGTGCTGTGTTCCATCAGATACTGTGAGACTGCATCCATTATTACTCAAAGAGCATGATTTTTCACATCCTAAAGAATGGAACTAGACATTAACTTGGCCCTAATATAGTTGAATTGGGGGAGCTGTATTGAAATGTTATCTTTGTTTTTGTTTGTGGGAATGCTACACTAAGGGCTTCTTACCACTAATGTAACATTTTTCATTACTGACTCAGTATACTCTGCATGCTACAATCAAATAAATATCCAATCACTAGCCATTCACACCAATCTAGCACCTGCTAGCTAAAAAATAGAAATTACTCACTGGGAAATTTGAACAAAGGAAATATAAGCAGGATAATCACATTTACCTTCTGCAACAAAATAAGAATAATGCACAGAGTTTAAGGATGCAGCTATTGATTTGAATTTTTAATGAAAAGCTTTTGTTTTGCTTTAGTTTTGTTGGGTTTTTTCCACATATACGGATCATGTCTTCAGCTAAAGCTCTGTATTTCATGTATTGCTATATGTTCCAGTTATGTTACTTTATATTCCTGGTAACTGAGGTAGCAAAAAGTTTAAATGTGTTTAACGGCGCACAGTCTCTCACACTTGAACTTATTTTCTAATTATTTCTGATTTTCTCATAAGCTTACATTCATTTCATATAAGTAATCAAGATTTGGTTTTTATCTTAAAGAACATGTAAAAGCAGTTCTTGGGTTATTTTATTAAGGACACATAAGTTTTTTATTTCTCTCCATCTAATGAAACACACAAAACCTAACTGTGGGCATCATCAAGGCTGAAACTAGGATCTGAGGAGCAGAATGGAAAGGGTGGAGGGAAATTGAATCAATTATTTTCCATAGTTCAAGGCATTACTTTGAGGAAAAGTCATGAATCCTGAATGAAAATGGAATAAAGCCTAAAATCCACTGTATAATATGAATGTTTTAATAAGCTAGTAACTACAAGAAGAAATTAAAGCTAAAACATAAGTAAGCTTTTATAATAGTGAATATCTTTTTAAATAATCACTTCAGTTAAGAAATAATGAGCATTTATTATGTTTGAGGCATTAAGCTAGGTATTGTGGATACCAATATGAGTTAGCTATGCCCTTACTCTTCAGGCAGCTTAACCATGGAGACAGACACAGATAATGTCAACCTAATGGGAGAGTTGTATGGAGGACAGACAGGAGAGGGCAACATTGTTGAACACAGTAAGAACACTATTAACTTAGGTTTTTCTGCATCTCCTCTTCCAGAAAATGGAGAGAAAAGTGCCATAATTCAAGGCATTACATAGTTCATTATACTACATATTTCAGAGGTTTATTGTCTGACTTTCTCCATGTCTTCAAATGTCACTGTGTCATGGATTCCACATTGAAACCTGCAGCCTCTGCCCCAGCATTCCTTTTCCTCTGCCCTAGCTTCACTTACTTCACAGCACTTGCCTTATTCATTGCAATGTCCCCAGAGACTGAAACAATACCTGGCACCAAGTGAACACTCAATGAATGAATGTATTTTGCTTGAAGAGTTTGGATAGTCTTCATAAAGACAGCGACACTTAACGCCGGGTTTTGAGGAAAAAGTTGTTCTTGAGTATAAAGTGTAGCTTTTTTAGGGGTTCATGGATAAAAAATATTCGGTTATTCATTTGCTTTTTTTTATTTGTGTATATTTAGGGTATACAACATGATATTTTGATGTACATATACATAGTGAAATGATTATTGCAGTCAAGTAAATTAACATGTCCATCACCTCACATAATTACTTTTTTTTTTGGTGTTAAGAGCACCTAGAATCTACTCTTTAAGCAAATTTTCAGTATATAATTTTATTAATTATGGCTCTCATGCTGTACATTAGATCTCTAGATTTGTTCATCCTATATGACTGCAATTTAGTCCCCTTTGACCTACATCTCCCCATTTTCACCATCCCTGCATTAATGGCTGTGCTAATTTACATTCCTGCCAACAACATACAGATTCCCTTTTCTCTACACTCTTGCCAACGTTTATCTCCTGTCTTTTTGATAATAGCCATCCTAATAGATATGAAGTGGTATTTCATTGTGGCTTTGATTTGCATTTCCCAGATGATTGATAGGTATTACCATACCTATTGGCCATTTTTATGTTTTCTTTGGGAAAATGTCTGTTCAGGTCCTTTGTTGAATTTTTCAGTTGGATTCCTTATGTGGTTTGGACATTAACCCCATAGTTCACAAATATTTTCTCCCAATACATAGGCTTTCTTTTCATTTTGTTGATTATTTCCTTTGCTGTGCAGAACTTTTTAGTTTGAAGAAGTCCACTTGTTTATTTTTGCTTTTGCTGCCTGAGGTTTCGGTGTGATATTTAAAAAATCATTGCCAAGGCCAGTCTCAAGAAGCTTTTTTCTGTGTTTGTTCCTCTAGGAGTTTTATTGTTTCAGGTCTTACATTTAAGTATTTAATCCATTTTCAGTTGACTTTCTCTGTGTGTGGTGTATGGCTTAGGGTCACATTGCAATCTTTTGCATGTAGTTACCCTGCTTTCCCAGCACCTTTTATCGAAGAGACCATCCTTTCCACACTGTGTGATCTTGGTGCCTTTGTTGAAAATTAGTTGACCTTGTAGGCTTGGGGTTATTTCTGGGCTAAGTCAGGTGAAGTTTTCAGCTACACTGTGCAGTCTGCATTCTGAGGACGGATAGAATAAAATGTCTCTTGGCCAGAAAGAATTGTAGGTCTTTTGAGGAAGAGTAAACCAACATAGGCAAGATATTAAAAATGTTAAAGTTGTTATAATTGAAAGTTCATTGCACAGAATACATAGTGGTGTGGGAGATATCAGCAAGAAACGAGTCAACGTCAAGGTCAATGTGAGTATCAGATACATTTACTTTCCTCAGTAAATGTGAGTATCAGATACTTTTTATGAAAATTAGCTGGTTGGAGTGAAACATTAACATTTTATGATCAATCTTTCTTTGTCTTTGTCTTGAATCAAATGAAAGTAAAGGTGATACAACTTCAATATGACTGTTGGGAAGTGAGAGGCAGGGATTGCAATTTTAGCAATGTTTTTATGTGCCTATATTCCTCAGTGAGATGTTCTTTAGTCTTCCTAGTAGATTAATTGGAAGATAAATTGACTCCTTTATTTTTAATTTTTTCTAAAGACCATTACATTGAGTAGGAAAAACTGACAAATTGACTTTCTTTTATATGAAATGAAAAATCAGACTATTAGGGGTCATTGACGATCCCATGTCTCTTCTTGCTAATGGTAGAAAGTTAGCTTTGTTATCCTGGTTACTCCAGTTTGGGTAATTATATTCTGCCTACCTAAACCCCTCTTGTAATCTTGTAATGATTTCAAGAGACTTTGAAGGAAATGTGAGTATCAGATACTTTTTATGAAAATTAGCTGGTTGGAGTGAAACGTTAACATTTTATGATCAATCTTTCTTCAGTCAAATATCAAAAAATAAATTTCTGTTTTCTACCAAAATAGGCAAAGCCGACTAACAATGTAAGATCTTCAGGATAGGGTGTATTAAGAAATTAACACCAAATAGCAGTTACTATGTTAAATATCCTTTTATTTTATGCCAGGTACTGTGACGTTCTATTGCGTCTCTATTTTTCTGCTCCATTTTCAGATTGTTAAAGTATTATACAGTAGTATATATATTATATAGTAGTATATATAGAGCAATTTTGAAAAATATTTTGTGCAGAAAACAAAAAGCAAAATAAGGCACAATATAAAGACGAAAATTAAAATCAGCCAAAATGCCACCCTTGGTATAAAAATCTCTTAAGACATAATAGAATTTTAGCTTTTAAAAATTATTCTTTTTTGGCCGGGTGTGGTGGCTTATGCCTGTAATCCCAGAACTTTGGGAGGCCGAGGCAGGTGGATCATCTGAGGTAAAGAATTCGAAATCAGCCTGGCCAACATGGTGAAACCCCGTCTCTACTAAAAATACAAAACTTAGCCAGAAGTGGTGGCGTGTGCCTGTACTCCCAGCTACTCTGGAGGCTGAGACAGGAGAATTGCTTGAACCTGGGAGGTGGAGGTTGCAGACAGCCAAGATTGTGCCAATGCACTCCAGCCTGGGTGACAATAGCGAAACTCCCTCTAAAAAAAAAAATAAAATAAAATTATTCCTCTTTATGGTGAGAAAATATTTGGGAATTAATTTTGTTAGTGTTTCTGTACTCTGTATCTGAATCAGGATTTTTATATCAGGAAATTACTGTATTTTGATTTATACTTTGCTAAGAATAATGAAAGAATTTGTGGCTATGTGATCATGTGTAAGTCCCCAAAACTGTTGGTTTTCCTATCAGTTTTCCTCATTTATAAAATTGGAAATAACACCAGATCTACTGATTTCTAGGAGGCTGGATAAAGTATGCATGAACTAGTGTTTGTGACAGCGCTTTATAAAAATGCAAAATATTTTTCCAAAACATGCCTATCTCAAAGTACACTCAATCCTGCTTCAGGTATTAGTGAAGTTATGTATTTTTGTAAGTTTTTTTTTTTTACTAGCTTTGGTTAGTTTTTAAATTGAGATATAATTCACATGCCATAAAACTTACTCTTTTAAAGTATATAATTCAGTGCTTTTTGATAGATTCACAATGGTTTGCAACCATCACCAGAACATTTTCATCACTCCCAAAAGAAACCTTGTACCCATTACCTGTGCCCCCAGCTCGTCCCTCCCCACATTTGTTAATTTTTGAGATTTTTTTTAAAGAACTTACATTGAGCTGAAATTCAACATAAGAATACTGACATTTTATATTAATTTTATATTACATGGGGAAAAAAATCACTGATAATCTAATATAAACCATTGGGTAAAACATCACAAATTAGAAATTAATAGTGAATTTTATTGTTTTCTAATCATAGATACCTAAGAAATATAACTGAAAACTATATTATATTTCATGTTGATCACTGTATTTTATGTTCTCATTCATTTTCTTGTAAATGACAATTAATGTAGTAATGCATGATATAAAATAAGATTGAATTAGTAGTATTTGCAAAGCTTGATTCTGTTCACATTAACAGACAAGCATACTCAAATGAACCATGCTGTATTGTGGTCAAGAACCACAATAAGTAATACAAATAGTCACACACGCTTTAGGAAACAAGTAGAATTGTATAACAAAGATTTTGATTTGATCAAGCAACAGCTGTAGAAAAATAATACTTTAAGAAATAGCTATATATTAGAATAAAAACTCAATTTTAAATAATGAATTATCTAATATATTTTAATAATTACCATTTGAATTCATTTATTCAGCTTAAAATTATTTTTGGCAAATGAAATAGCTGTGTTTCTCCCATATCTTTTCACCATTTTCTTATTTTACACCATGTTTTTGCAACCCTTAAGTTTCTATGATTAGCAACTTTTAATATGGAGATTATACCTGAAGTCAACAAATATATTTTGTTTAAGCATGTATTGCATTTATAATACATGTCATCATTTTTTGAAATTTGATATGAATTTAATGTGTATTAGTAAGAACTAATGCTTTGTAAGAACAAAGCTTCAGGTTTGAAAATTAAGTTTACTATTAGACAACAAGAATTTTTAAGACAAACCTGCATAGCATTAAGAATGAAATTTTATTGTGTTAAAGTAACAGAGGTCTTAATTCTATATCCTTTGAAAGTGGTTGTATCCTAGTAACACTGCCAACAATAAACACATCATGCAAAAGTAAAAATGCAGTAGTGAAATGAGGCATTGAAAGAAGGAGTCAGTGACCATATAATATTTCAGTTTCTATTATATCTAGTAGCAATCTGGTTAAAAAGAAATGACAGTTGCCCTGAAGGAAATAAAGTAGAGGTATTATTGTAGTAGTAGTTTGGAAAGAAAATTGCACTGTGTCTTGACTGGATTATTTCTCTATCCTTGCAAACTATCTTCACCTCTCTGTGGTGCTGCTTCTTGCCTTCTTTATACAAATTGAGTTTGTATCATATAAACTCATAGGGCCCAGGGGCCCTTTGGTGACAGGAAGGAGGAAGAAGAGGGGAATTAGAAAAAGAAAATGTGACAGGCAGTTTTGAAAAGAAAAGCAATTTTCCTTGTGGGTCTATTCCTAAATAGGAGTTCTTCAATGCAATATTTTGCTTCTGCAGAGCAGTCAGTCAGAATCAAGTGCATGCTTGTGCTGTTTTGTGGGGCTTGGCACTGACAGGTTTCATTTAGGAGGGGTAGGAATACAGGGGGATTGGATGTGGGGAAGTTAGTATTTTGGCTATATCAGCCCTGGAGGCAGAGTTAGCACTTGCTATGGGACAAAAGTATTTGTAGTCATCAGATAACTTTGCAGTCAGCTTCAATAGCATCACTCCTTTTTTTTTTGTTTTTTACTTTTTTTTTTCCACTTTGGCAGCCAAGCTCTTAGTAGAACCATCTGTCTTTCTATTAGTATTTTTGAGGCCTGTTTTGAAGCCACTTTGCTTGGCAAAGTCACTTTCATCCTTGGAAACGATTTTTAAAAAAAGTTCTGTGGCTTTTTGCCGAAGAAGAGTACTATGTAAAAAATCCACATGGCTGTTCATTTTTGTTCTAAAAGAATATGGCTACTTTGTCTTTGTCTTGAATCAAATGAAATTAGAGGTGATACAACTTCAATATGACTGTTGGGAAGTGAGAGGCAGGGATTGCAATTTTAGCAATGTTTTTATGTGCCTGTATTCCTCAATGAGATGTTCTTTAGTCTTCCTAGTAGATTAATTGGAAGATAAATTGACTCCTTTATTTTTAATTTTTCCTAAAGACCATTGCATTGAGTAGGAAAAACTGACAAATTGACTTTCTTTTATATGAAATGAAAAATCAGACTATTAGGGGTCATTGACGATCCCATGTCTCTTCTTGCTAATGGTGGAAAGTTAGCTTTGTTATCCTGGTTACTCCAGTTTGGGTAATTATATTCTGCCTACCTAAACCCCTCTTGTAATCTCATTTGGATATTATATTCTTCATTTGCTCAGAAACTGCTGTGTATTGTTGCTGTGTGCTTCTAAACAGCTGCTATGCTCCCCACTGAAGGTGACTGAATTTCACTTGTAGGTGAACTGATCCCTAAGGATGGTGTGTATTTGAACACTATTGCACTCATCGGACTAAACTCTTGAGGAACATTTGAAAAAGTTTTAGATATTACAGTTTATTTGTAATTGTGCTGACATAAACCATAGAGCTGCCTTTCATTTTAACATTTGTGTGTGTAATTTAAACAAATATCCTACCATAAGTTTGTGCTGTTTGAGCTTTCATACAAACTCACATAAGACCTGTTCCTTAAGATCATGGAGTTCTTCCAGTTCTTTGATTCCTGTATTTTTCCCAGTCTGGTGATGCCTTCCAGGCCTCACACCCTGTTTTTAAACCCAAAGCCTATTGTTGATCAAAAGCAATTTTTATTTCCTCAAAACCTGTCTTTGCCAAAGTCCTCCAGTCCACTTCTCTTCCCTGAATGCTAGAGTTCGTCTTCTCTGATCCTCAATCACGATTACGAGGCACGTTTTGAGAAAAATCACAGAAAAGGGAGACCAATTCATGTGGTCTCACCTAAGGTCTTGGCATCTTCTATCACTCTTTAATTTCTGTGGTTTGCTTTCTCTTTCATTTCTCACAGTGATTATCAAGAACTTCCTGGAACCTTGTTGCAGTTTTCTTCCTCACTCCCAATCTCTCTAATTTTCTGGATATGACCTTGCCTTATCATTGAGAAAATTTCTTCTGCCAGGCCTGATTTTCCTTACCTTCCCCTTTCCCTATCCATAAAGCACATCTGCCTTCATCCATTATATAGCTCCATTCCTCAGGGCCCAGAGGATGAGATGCTACTCTCATTCTAAACTAATCCCTCCACCTCTGCCGTGTCTTCTAGCCTCCTCTGGAATTTTGGTTAGTTTCTCTCTTTCCTACATTTAAAACTCTCCATTTCTATTCACCCCTTTCAGCCAATAAATGTGCTCAGAACCTTGCTACCTGAAAAAAAAAGTCTTTGCTTCACTTTACATCTTTCTACAGCTACTATCAATGTTTCTCCTCACCTCTCATCAACTTTCTCTGAAGAATCAGAAGATTCTTTGCTTTCTCCTTTTCGTTGCCTGTCATTCAGTGCTCAACCTTTTACAATATGATTTCTACCCTCTATTCTAATGGAAGTGGTGTTATTATAAATTCATCTTCTGATCATTCCCAGAGATGTTATTTTTGTCTCTCAAATACTTTCTGCTTTTTGTTTTGTTTTGTTTTTCACAATTAGTTTACTCCCTCAATCTTGAAGTTCCCTTGGCTTTTGTTATACCATACCCTTCATGATTTTTAAAATTTTTGTCTAACTTTAATTTTATCTGCCAATAGGCTCCTTTTCTCCACCTTTTATTGAACTGTTGTTGGAACCCAGATGATGTTAAGCTCTTCCCCTTTTTCCTTCAGATCTTTTCTAGATTGTCTAGTTTATTCTCATTAACTTATGACTCCCCACACTGTGGCCTCTGAAGATCTCCTCCCTCAGCTTCAGACTGGAGTGTCCATCAGCTGGAAAAATAACTCCAATGCAACATCATTCAGCCACCTCAGTCACGTCATATCCAAACCCGTAGCCATCATTTTTGCATGAAAATTATCACTACTACTCTGAGTTTTTAGTTGTTTGATGCCACTATAAGTAGAGTGACATCAAGTAAACATTATCTTTGATTTTTTCATTTTTTCATCTATGAGTACTGCCATTTTTTTCCTTAAATATTTCTTTTTTTTTTTTTTCTCCTCATCCATCACTGTTCTACTGATCAAGCCCTCATAATTTGTTCCCTTTTATTAACTTCCCACTTGGTCTCTATGGGCCTCTCCAATCTCTTTTCCATATCCACCAGGGTATTCTACTGACCCTAATTTAATCCCTCCATAATTCCCCAGAGCCTACAGGGGAAATCTCTAGTTTCTTACCCTAATGCATAGACTGATTCAGGCAGACCTCTCACCACTGTTTTCTTTATATTTTTTGCCATTCCTAACTGCTGGTAGTGTCTCCCTCACATGATGTTTTTTTCTTGCCCCTGTTCCCTTTTCTTATGTCTCTGTCTCTGCTCCTTACCTATTCAGGCCCTATACCTGCCACACCCGCTTTCACAGGGCCTTTAGTGACTTCTCCTGGCTGTGTTAGGAGCCTCTTTTCTGTACTTCCATAGTATCCTATACACGTCTGTATTATTGGGTTAACAGGAGTGCATTATAACTATCTGTCTATTTGCCCCACCAGATTCAGAACTCCTAGAGAACATCCACGTATGTGAATTCATCTTTTAATCCCTAGTTACCACAAACTGCATATTCTACTTAGCAAATGTGGATTGAATAAATAAATAAATAGGGACGTAATGAAATTCAGATTAAATAATCTTAAGAATCTACTTAATATGTTAATTTCTTGAAGCCATTGAATGTTTCAACAATAGAACATTTATATAAAATATAAAATATTTAACTATGAGTAATTGATAGGCATTTACTTGTTATTCATAAACGGGATAATATAATTGATTTGTATTGGATTCATAACATTTTAGAGACTATGTAGTATCTTGAGGTAGACACAAAAAGCATTAAGACAGGATTTTTAAAAAGTTTTCAAAATATAGGAAGTAGCCTCTTATGTGTATTATGAATTATTTAACCTGTGAATAACATGCCCCCATCTTTTAAAAATTTATGACAAAAGTATTTTGTTGAAACTTATTGATAAGTGTCACACATTTTCAACTTTAATTAGTGGTTTAAAGGAAATTTCATACATTCAGTAAAAAAAAATTAATAGTGATTAGGATTTGGAAATATTCAAAACTAGAAAATATATAGAATGAATTACTAACCCTATACCAAGTTAGTTTTAGAATCTACCCAAAAAACATATTGTTTTGATATTGTGTGTCCTTTTCTCCCAAATGTTGGCTAAATTTCCACAGCAGTGCAATGAAAATCCATCAAGATATAGGAATAATACAGTCACTGCTCATTATTTATATGTGTTATGGTCTATAAAGTTGCTGTGAACACTGAATTAGTGAATGCTGAACAATTGCTCCTAAAGGAAGTATAGATAGGTTCTTGGCAGCTTCTGGTCACAACCTTTGCATCAGCTTATCAATACATGACTTCGTTCTGTGTGTGTTGTTGTTTAAAAATACCTTTTTAAATATTTATTATTGATTCATTAACATTGAATTCACAGCCAACAGCAGGATAACTCATGCCTGAGCAAAGCTTATCTAACACATAGTCTTCTCCAAAAGTCACACCACAGCCCTCTTGCCTCATAAACACTAGACACTTAAGCATTATTCTTGGGAGCCTTTTAAAAAAAAAATTATCAACAAAATTGTTACCTGCTTTGTGCACGTCTGCAAATGACCAGGAAAGTGGCATTATTAAAATTGGGTATGAGTAAATTTCAGCCAATAGGCAAATTTGCAAATACAGAATCCACAAATAATCAGGATTAACAATATTTTGATATGTGCTTTTAGTCGCTCACATAGATTAGCTACACATTTTGGATTACATTTATTTTACTGTTTACTGTATTCTTATTATTTACTGTACAGTTCTCTACAGTCTGTTCTATGATGGTCTAATAAAAACCCATCACTGGGACTGGGAAATTAGGTTTATTTTTCATTTAGTTCCTTTATTTCCACCTTGTAGTTCCTCTATCTCCTACTTCCCCTCACTAGATTGAGTCAGGAGATGCAGTTCCAGTGTAAGTTTGGTTTTAGCTAAATATGCGATCTTGAACAATTTATTTGGCCAAGCTAGGTCTTATTTCCTCATCAGCATGATGATTATGTTGTTGCTGATAATCTCTAGGGTCTTTCTCAGCTTTTAATTTCGATGTCACTCTTTACAAGTGGATCTTGAAAAATTTAGACACTAAAACAAATTATAATACTAAAACAAAATGCATTTTAATAATTTAATCTATAAAAGACCGAAGTTTAGAACGCACAGATTTCATAAAAGCTCCAGAATTCATTGCAATTTATTCCTTAAAATACTAAAAATTTCATCTGAAAGAATATTATAAACTATTAAGGTATAAATTATCTAGATAAAAACCACCATAACAAGAATGCTTTATATACAAATAATAACCAATTAACAATATAACCAATAAAACTTTCCCTATATAATGCTTTGTAATTTGGTGTCATTGCTGAAAACAGATCTACCATTCACACATTGCTCTTCTCTCTCCCCCTGTCTGCCACCCCCACCACCATACACACATTGCCTTCTCTTTCACCCTTCCTCTCCTCCCCTTCTCCTTCTCTCAGTACTTGCTGCCCCCCACACTCACCAACCAAAATCTCAGAAATAGCTCAGAGGTTTACTGTGGAAGATTAAATAAAGGAGAAATTGAAGGTGGGCTTTTAAAGTGAGAAATGATGAGAACTCTAAGAATCGTAAGAACCCTAGGAATGCGTGATGTGACTTGAAAAACAAGAAAACAGATCTGAAAGACAATTCAGAGGTGCTGTTAGGATTTGTGACTGAATTGATATGTAATTATCTTTGTGTGTTTGTTTCTTTTACTTTTTTCACCACCATCATCCCTACTATAATCAAGGCTTCATAGATGTGGGATTTTGGTTTTCTTGTTCACTACTTTTCTTGCATCTCTACTGCCTACCTCAGTTTCTTGCACATAGTAGATATTTTATTAAATATTTTACAAATAAGTGTTCACTGTGTGGGAAGACTAATGGAGGAGAATAAATTGTCAGAAATGTAATTTTAAACATGATCCCAAATTACCATCTACATATCCATCCATCAGTAAACACTAACCAATAATCATTTTTACCAGGGAGATCTTGCTTAAATATTTATTCAAATAAAACTATTTTAGTTGGCCGGGCGCGGTGGCTCAAGCCTGTAATCCCAGCACTTTGGGAGGCCGAGACGGGCGGATCACGAGGTCAGGAGTTCGAGACCATCCTGGCTAACACGGTGAAACCCCGTCTCTACTAAAAAATACAAAAAACTAGCCGGGCGAGGTGGCGGGCGCCTGTAGTCCCGGCTACTCGGGAGGCTGAGGCAGGAGAATGGCGTAAAAACCCGGGAGGCAGAGCTTGCAGTGAGCTGAGATCCGGCCACTGCACTCCAGTCTGGGCGACACAGTGAGATTCCGTCTCAAAAAAAAAAAAAAAAAAAAAACTATTTTAGTTAATGACAAATCTCTAATAATGTGACAAGGCTGCAGAAATGGCTACATTAGGTTATATTTCTAAAAATTCCTATTCAGTTCAAAGAAGATAGTGATTCTATTGTGATGGATTATTTATTAACCAAGATAGCCCCATACTCTGAGAATGGGACCAGCAAATTAGAGTGTATTCCAAAGATGACAACCAAAACGGAGACCCTGTGGTCTGAGGAGTGGTTCAATTGCTTCCAAAGGGATAGATACAGGCAAAAATATTGTGCAGAGAATCTGTAGCAGGATTCAAGAGACTGAATTCGAGACCCAGGTCTAAGTAATTCTGTGGCAAGTCAGTTATCTTTTGGCATTACTTACCTCTTCTATTTAAAAAAAAAAAAAAAAAAAAAGATTAAAGTTTTAACTATTCTGTAATCTTTCTTCCAGGTCAATTACTGTATTCAAGAATTCAAAAATTCAATATTATGTGTTAACTTGAGAATTTGTCCTCAAATAATGGAGAGCTATTTACATATAAAATGATACAGGTTTAGTTTTGTTTTAGACGGTAGAATTAGTCCCAACAAGTAGGATTTGCAGAGGGCGATTTCAGTTCATTCTATGGGGTAATTTTTGAGCCATTTCATTAGTGCAATAAGAAAAAGGCTTATCATGCAAAGTAGTGATATTTTCATCACTGCCAAGGATATCATGTAGGGAAATTATTCATCGTGTTAGAGAGTCGATTTAGCAATACCTTTCAGCTCTAGGATTTTCTACTTCTGCTGTTTAAGGTAGTCCCAAAGCGTATCCTCAAGGCCAGTATCCCAGCAAGCTTCTATGCCAGTCTTTTAAATTGAATAAATGATTTTCTTTTATCATGAAATAAGGAGGGTGGGAAGAAGCATGGAGCATCGAAACTTCTTCTCTTTGATTCGCTCTATCACGTTCAGCAGGTTCAAGGTCAGCTGCCGCCATTAATGATTCCCGTATTCCCTCCTGATCAACGGACACTGGCTGCAGCTGCCCAGCAAGGATTCCTCCTCCCTCCAGGCTTCAGCTATAAGGCTGGATGTAGTAAGTACTGTTGATTTTTCATCTGGGAGTGGGTGGAGGGCAAAGCTTTAAATTAGGCAATTTAATATTACTGCCACACCAAGAAATGAGATCACCTATATTGCATTTTTATTTTAAAGAGGAAACACACGGAATGTGTGGAGAAGTGTGTTAGTATTTAAAAGGGCTTAGATTAAGTCTGTGCTTCTGAAGCCAATATTCTGTATAACTCAATTTCATAACTTCTATTTACAGTGTATTGTTAATGTATGAATGTAATTTGTGGATTCATTTAATTTTTTGCACAGGTGACATAGGAATATGCTTTTTACCACCTTTTTAACAGTGAGATAAACCCAAATTTCCTAATGTGAATGAGTTCACCTGTTATTTGTCTCCTCCAAATATTTACAGCCTAAATTCTCACCAGTCTTTTGAGTTCTTAGACCGAACCATTCTTTTTCTTGACTCTGGACTTGCATCTTCAGTATTCACTCTCCTTCATATTGTGAAGCGCTTCTAGCTCAGATTAGGGAGCACTTGCCTGACTTGACCTAAGTTAGGTCCCTCTCTCCTGCTTCCTTTGGATTCTGTATATTTTCTTTTTCACTTTAATTGTAAACTTTCTGAAGGCAGTTGCTGATTCTGTCTTACTCATTGTTATAACTCAACTTTTAGTACAACATTCAACATTTTTGAATGAATTAATAAATGAATACATAAGCAATATAGAGGACTTTTTTGAGCTAAGTGATATACTAGAATAACTGTTTATATTGCTTATTAACTTTAGATGCCTGTGATGTCATGCCTTTTTCTCTTTCTTACCCAAATATAAATTGCACATTGTTAGTCTTAGGAAAAAATACATCATTTGAAAAAGTTATAGTCAAAATGCCAACTGTATTCTGTAAGATAAAAATAATAACACATTCTAAAGAGGGGCTAGATTGCTAAGCTAGATATCTTCCAGAACATCTTTACCATGGTCAGAAGAAAAATAGTAAAAGCAAGTTGATTGAAATATTTTCATTGATAGAAGTGAATACCACTGAAAAAAATTAGTGAAACATTAATTTAGATAATTACATAGAATATTGTTTTTAAATTCCAGTGCATTTTGGCATATATATATATATATGTGTGTGTGTGTGTGTGTGTGTATATATAAATTGTGTCATTAACATCTTGTTATGCTTTAGTATTTAATTAATTTGAGAAACTCTAACATTACTAGAAATCAGTTCTACATTTTCTATTAGGTGATGTTTTAAATTCTCACATTGGGGATTTCAACATTTATTTCTCGTCTTTCAATCTTTCTCTATATCATATAGAAGAAATGGGTTGTAATTTCTTAAATAAGCAAAGCCATTTGACATTAGAAGATTGCAACTCTGTAGTTCAGATAAAAGTGGTCTGCATTCAAGACTATAAAAATTCGCATATGTGTGATGCTTTGCTCTTTGAGATTTTCATACTGCTTTTGGAAATCTTTCTCTTTACTTTGGTTTCCTGTGTTTTAAAACGGAATTCTCACTCTGGACCCTTAATTTATTCATCTAGTATTACTTTTCATATCATCCTACCTTTGTAGGTTATCAATTCATCCAGACACACCAACATTTTTTTGTAATTAAATACTATGTTCATTCTAAATATTTTAAATTCTAAGAATAATTTAAATTCTATGAATAGAATTTTCATTTTTATTGCTACACTAAGTTCTGATTTTTTTAGTTCTCATTTTTAAATCATGAAAGATGTTTTGTTTTGTTTCTGTTTTCTTAAGGAATTACTGTTCACATTAAACACATGCCATACATGTGTTTTTAGTAAAAAAAAAAAAAAAAAAAAAAGAAAGAGGACACTTTCTAAAATCATTAGTTGCCTTTGACTGCACCTGTAATATATACATATAGATTAGTTATATTTTCAATAAAACAAAAAAATCTTTTAAAGCAACTGCAAAAGTAAGTCCCATTAGCAAATATTGTGCTGAAGAGAAAACCACATTTAGTATGAACAATAGCAAAACTGTAGGCCTGGAAAAGGTCAAGAACACCTCCACCTCACTCTCATTTGACAGAGTTGGCATACTAAATTTGTTGAGTGTTAATGTAATGTGGCATGGAGAATTTTTTCCATTTCCAAAATAGTTAGTATATTAACCATTTGATATTCATACTTTTAATGCTTACAGTTATAAATGATACCACTTCTTTTGTAACCTTGGAAATAAAATAGGAAAAAGCCTTTACAGCTGCTGGCAAGCTTGAAACTGGGATCACACCAAACTCTAGAACTAAGCAGAAACCAGTAGCAAAAGGAAGTGCCACCCTTGTTGACCCCTGGCATTTTGAGTCAGTTTGAATGAAGAACTGGTTGGAAGTGAAAAGTAGTCCAGACGACATCCTCCCTAGTCACATTTCAAGAAAGGAATAGAAGTAGGAGAAGAAATTGTGCTGTTTCTGCTCTTCAGTGGGACTTCCTGATTTATTCCCCTCATAGTTGTCAACCATTTATGACTTTTCCAGTTGCCAATTATTTCCATTTATTACATAATCTTCAATAAAAGAGACTGACCAACCCATCTTGCTTTCAATTTCAAGCAAATATGAAAGATACACTATTTGTTGCTATCAAAAATCCAGATACTTTTCATCAATCCATTTATCGAACATACTGATGATAAATGTTTCTGTTTAGACTAGATGTCTTCATAAAATACATAAAATAAATTTTAAATCTCTGGAACTAAACTAGAAACTTTAAATGTACTCGACAGGAAAAAAAAAATACACACACAGTTTAAGGAACCTAATCGTTATAAACTGAGTTAGCATCTCCTGTTTCTGAAACAAAAGCTTTTAGTTGGACAGAAATATTTTTTTCTTTAAGAAATACATAATAGCTGAAATATGGTGTGGATTGGAAACCCACAAAATGTGGTTCCTGAGCCTTTCTTGAGTGCTAGAATGTATATCATTTAAACAATATAAGAGTAAATTAGTAGGAGCACAGCCAGGCACATCAGAGAAAATTGACTAGACAGACAGAAAACAAACTCTAAAGAATATTGCTGTCCATTCTTTTCCATGAGTGCGTGGATCAGTTCACAGATGTTGATGTAGTATTAGCAGCATCTCAGACTCTGTTTGGGCATTTGGTATTAATGAAATTAAGCATGAAACCACTCCATGGGTCCATATCTAGCTCTTGCTTTCCTTACTTATTAAAATCCTAAAACTACTTGAAAACTTCTGAGGGCATAAAAATGATGTATATTCTTGAATCAAATCCTTTCTCTCTCTCTCTCTCTCACTCTCTCTCACTATATATTTATATATATACACATTTATATGTATATCATACATTTTATATATATACATATATAACACATTTTATATATATATATATATAAATGTGTGTTTATAAAATAGAGAACTTGAAAGTAATTACATGAAAACACTGGTTTAATCAGTCAGCTTCATTCAGAGACCAGTTCATTCAGGGAAAGAAAAAAATTAGTTGAATAATCTGTATTTTGAACTTCTCAGTTCTATTAAAACTGTCAACTTAGTTATACATAAACACACCCCAGACCATATAAGAGATAATTTAAAATCTCAAATGTAAATTATATTTGTGCATAATTGCTCATTTTAATCAGAAAATAATTATTGCAGCCCTTTAAGTTTGAACAACTACGTAACTAAAGTTTCAATTCTAAATTAATGAAATAACTGGGTGTACAAATGAATTGGCTCAAGTACACACAAGTACCCAGTGGATGGTTGAAGAGTCCAAGAACACAGTCCATTTGCCCCTGCTGGAAAGTCTGAGTAGTATCCTAAACTATTTATCAAAGACTTCAACGTGTGAGCTGTGAAGCTTGTGTCAGATACGTCTTTTTGAAATAAAATATAAATGCCTTTGGTGCCTGTAGAACAGTTTCTTGTTTTTGGAAAGATACTGCTTTTGCTCATCCTAGAGCAAATTCTACTTTACAAAAAAATCAACTTTAAAGGAAAATAATTTTTGAATGTTCGTGTTGGTGTCAGCCTAACATTTTATACTTGGGAGAGACTTTTGAGATAAGGTGGTTGATAGATATAAGGTTAGTCAAAAATACTTTCTCTCACTCTCACTCCAGGCCTCTTTCTGCAGCACATGGCTTCTTTGAACCCCGTGTTCAGGATCACTGCTATTTCTTCAGAGTACAGATTTTAGAGGTAGAAATTAGAGGTATAGATGATTGTTTTATTACTAGAGACTGCACTCCTCTGCCCCTCTCTTTTCTGTTTGGGTATAAAGTCCCCAGTCACATAATTGTAACCATTAGACGCTTTAGAGATTTTAACTGGAAGATATTTTATGTGGAAATTTAAAAAAATCTGCATGAATGGCAAAATCCAATAAAATAACTCATTTTGTATACAGTATAAAACCAACAATTATAAAAGAGCTGGCTTGATAGTAAAAGAGTGGCTCAAAGTATCAAACTGAATATGAAATATAGCTACAGATAGAGAATATTTACCAAGAACATTTGGACATGTGCCTAATGCCGTGGTTATCAAACTGTGTGCGAAGATTCCCAGGGTGCTATAGCTAATTCATAGGGAAACAGGATATTTTAAAATTTTAGAGAAAATACAGAGGCATCTATTGGACACTGTGTGAACTATCATAGATAAGTTGTTTGTACTTTACTAAATAAAATTGAGTGGTTGGATATTTCCTTTGTTTTTAAGAGTCCCATGAAACAATTATTGAACCATCAATGGTGCCTTAATTGAAGAAAGTTTGGAAACTTTTGTCCTAGAGTATATTTGTTTTAAAAATTACTGTGATTTTTTTTTAACCTGGAAGTTATTGTCATTCACCTGTTATACTGCCAACCACAGAACAGAATATTATAATAAAATTTATTTTCCACTTAACAGTGCTATGTACAGTATTATGAAGATACTCAATTACTTGTCTATAGCAATTGATTCCTTTGTCAATATGATTTCAAGCATTCAATATTTGGTTTATTTGTTTTGATTTAATTAATGCAATTTCAAATAGGCCACTACAAATAGAGAGGTACTTTGAAGGAGAGAGCCTGGACTTGGGATCAGATTTTGCCTCATTCTGATGCTTTGATTGTGCTAATCCAAGTTACAAAGCTTCAGTTATTACATCTACACAATGATGTAATAAGATCCATTTTATGGAATTGTTGCAATGATCAAATGAGATTATCTAAGAATTGGTGCCTAACATTGTGCCCGTCTTATGTTATTTATAAGTGATAAAGACTGAGATAATATAGTACGAGCAAAATATTGATGTTGTTTTGAAAAGAAAAAAGGATTTTAAAATCACACCTGGCATTTGATGACATTTCATCACTCACTCTCTTTGAGTTAGGATCAAACTCACTCTGCCATACATGAATGAGGCTTCCTCTGACTAAGGAAAAGAACTGTTTACAGAAAAGTAGCAGAGTACTGATGAAAACATTTGTTTGGTTTAATACAAGCTTAGCCTTACCTGTTTTTATTATAATCACCAAGTTTTAAACTTTTTCTTTATTTTTTTATTTTTGGAGACAGTCTCACTCTGTCATGCAGGCTGGAGTGCAGTGGTGTGATCTTGGCTCACTGCAACCTCCACCTCCCAGGTTCAAGAGGTTCTCCTGCCTCAGCCTCCTGAGTAGCTGGGGTTACAGGCATGCACCACCACACCCAGCTAATTTTTGTATTTTTAATAGGGATGGCATTTCACCACGTGGCCTAGGCTGGTCTCGAACTCCTGACCTCACATGATCCACCCACCTTCCAAAGTGCTGGGATTACAGGCATGAGCCACGGCACCTGGCTAGTTTTAAACTTTTTTTGTTGTTGTTTTTTACTTCTCCTTTTATTAGAGCTCATGAGTTTTAGAAAATGTATTTAGTCTCTGTTTTGGCTGTATAAAACTAGAAATATATTCACATACTCATTCTGTATTTTAAAACATTGATTAATTTTTCAGAAATGTGCTAAATAGCCTTATAAAGTTACTGATTGAAATATTTAATTGCCTTATGAGATTAGCTTAAATAAATAGAAGTCGATGAGCCAAGCTTAATAAACTTAAAATATGCTGTATTTACTCCTCATCAGTTTTCTGAACAGTATTTCCGTTTCCAATAAAAAGGGAAACTCTCAGTTAATTAGTTCCTCATACACCACAATAAAATTAATGTTTAGGAGTTAAATACCATAAACTTCCTCAGGCATACTTGCTGATGTGTTTCCTGTTTTTAGTTAATGTCACATGTTTCATTGTTTAATGGGAGTATCATATGGGTTCCATTATATCTCTTATGCAAAGAGTTCATGTGTCTGGCATTTTAGGAGACTGCATGCTAATTTCTGATTTAACTGTGTCAGCTGACATACAGGTTATTAATGATGAGTGCTGAAATAATCACCAAAGCACAAGCTAAAAACCATCAACATGGTACGCTTTTATCAAACTGCCAAAATAGGAAATGTGTTATCAAGATCATATACTGTATGTTCTTTGTAAATAAGCAGAGAGAAGAGGATATAATCATGTCTTTAGGCTTCTGTTTTTTGTTTGTTTTTATTTTTTATTTTTTTGAGACAGAGTCTCTCTCGCTCAGTTGCCCAGGCTGGAGTTCTGTGGCATGATCTTGGCTCACTGCAAGCTCCGCCTCCTGAGTTCAAGCGATTCTCCTGCCCCAGCCTCCTGAGTAGCTGGGATTACAGGCATCTGCCACCATGCCTTGCTAATTTTTTTTTTTTTTTGTATTTTTAGTAGATATGGGGTTTCACCATGTTGGCCAGGCTGGTTTCAAACACCTGACCTCAAGTGATCCACCCACCTTGGCCTCCCAAAGTGTTAGGATTACAGGCATGAGCCACTGTGCCCAGCTGGCTTCTGTGTTTTGTGTGTTAGAATTATTGTGACCAGCTCTTCCCCTCTCCTCTGCCTTCCCAGAAGTTTATAAACCAATGACTTTGGGAGATCCTGATTTAGTTGTAAAGCTTTGTAAATATTTATATTTGTAAAGAATTGAATTATTTTGGTACCTGAATAACCAATCATTTAAATTCCCTTTTGAGGTAGTTATATTAGTGGTTTAAAAATACGAAATGGGCCGGGCGCGGTGGCTCACGCCTGTAATCCCAGCACTTTGGGAGGCGGAGGCGGGCAGATCACGAGGTCAGGAGATCAAGACCATCCTGGCAAACACGGTGAAACCCCGTCTCTATTAAAAATACAAAAAAATTAGCTGGGTGTGGTGGCGGGCGCCTGTAGTCCCAGCTACTCAGGAGGCTGAGGCTGGAGAATGGCATGAACCCGGGAGGCAGAGCTTGCAGTGAGCAGAGATCGCGCCACTGCACTCCAGCCTGAGCGACAGACCGAGACTCCATCTCAAAAAAAACTGGGTTCAAAAATGTATACAACATTCCATAATTATGTGGTGACAGTCATCATCCACTTCTCATGAGAAAAGTGTTTCTAGGTCATTAAAATATATCTTTTGATTAAAAATGGAGTTGATATTATTGTCTTAAGATTATATTACTGAAAAAGGGAGATGTCTTTGTTGTGGCAATCACAGTATTATAACTTGATATAAAAATCGTAGCTTATACTGTATTGTATTATTTATTAAATATTGTCACTTGATTTTAATCATCATAACTCTGTGAGATGATAACGGATCTGTATTAGTAACCAGCATTTCATCCAACTTCCACCCCAACATATGCACACTGCTGCCACCAAAATACATACACACAAGCAAACAAAAAAGCAAAGACTCTTTCTTCGATACATTTCTCAGATTTTATTAGGCCATAACTAGCTTTTCTTTTAATCCATGTCATTTGCTTTTTAACAATTAAGAACATAAGAATGTCATTCATTTTAAACCGAAAGCCCATTCAGCTTAGTATTCTCTTGTTGACATGAGTCTCCTCCTTGACGATGTGTAAACATAAAATGGAAAGAGTGGTTAATGGCACTCCATGCTGTCAGCCAAAAGACTTCAAAATATGGTATTACCATATGAATTTGTCATAGCTGAGCCTGACCCTTAGACTTCTAAGTTTTTATTTTCATTGCCACAGAAAGAATGGAATTTCATCTCATTAACAGAGCTAGGTATACCTATAAATATGAATCCATTATATATATTTGTATAAAAATATTTAGATATAGATATGTAATATGTAGCAAAATAGCTACCTGTGTATTGTAATATGCATAATATGATACATACACTATGTACATTTATGATATGTACTGTATATCATAAAATATGTGTGAGGATATATGCTATATAGACTACAAACTACCTACATGTATGAAAAATACATTATGGATGTCTTCTTCCTCCATACTTTCAGACGTAAATTATTCTATATTTCCTTATGATGGATACATCATATTTTACTTGGTTTCCCCCACTAATGGACATTTAAGTATTTCTACAGCATTTACAGTTTCAAACCATGCTACAATGAATATTTTTGTATGTACATATTGCCCCAAATGAATTTTTCATGTAACCAGTTCCATTTCTAGTATGTGATATTTTACTTTAGTTCCTTTCTGAACATTTTGCACCTGAGAGTTTGCCTCTAAATTCTAATGCTCTCTGAGTTTGTTAATGGAGAATTTAAAACTTTCAAAATGGAGTGGCCCGAGTTATCTATGAATTAGCATTCATAAGACTTGTAATGAGAAACTAATTGTCTGGCTTTAATAAATTCTATCAGAAAAAAAAAAAAATGAAGGGGTTAGAAGACCTTAGTAGTCACAGTCCCATTTCATATTATTCTGTGCCCTTGGGCAAGTCATCTTCCTCTCCATGTTTTATCTTTTTCATCTTTCAGGCAGCCACAGTAATGTCTGCTCTACATACTTCATAAGGAGATTGTAAAATTTAAATAGGATGAGTATATGCATTTCTAAAGAAGTCAAATTATTGTATAAATGTAAAAAATAATTATTATTCATTAAATATATACTTCTGTTTTGAAACTATTTAATATGTCATAATGAAAAGGACATCAGGAGTCTTTCTATTCTAGGTCACTATGCCTCTGACCATTCAAGACATTTATATTATGTATTTTTTTCATTTTCATTCATGTTAATGACAACGCTTATTAACTTCTGGAGGTTTAACATTTATTGTTTTAGTAGGAATCTCTAGGCCAGCAATCATTTCAAATGTGTATCTCATAGGCTTACCATTATAGTGATTTAGGAAGCTTCCTGTTCTCACCTGTGAACTTCAGACCCTAGGTACACTAAGGAGGTATATAATGTCTGCCAAAAGCCCTGATAAGAGAGAAAGGAGCAATGGCTATAAAGGGAGTCAACAAATTAAATCGTTGCTAAGCCTTAATATTAAAAGTGGGAAATAAAAGAGAAAGTGCATTTGATTTGGTCTTAAGTGGCTTATGCGAATGCCCCTCTTCCAAATTCCTATTTTCTAATACTTGAAACATTTTGGATGAATTTTCTCCGGACCATTTGTTTCTTCATGAGACACAGAGGCAAACTGTAGACATAGTATTTTAAGATAGAGCTGGATATAGAAGCAGTTCCATAATTAATGATTCTTGTTAAGCAGCTTAAAATGAATTATTGTGCAATACCTTAAATGATGCCTTAGCAGTCAGGCAGAAATACAGAAGGAAAAGGAGACGTTTTTGATTCATTGTCACCTTTTCAGGGATACTCAGGTTTCTTAGATAATTAATCCAAGAAGTTTTATTGATAATCACATTCTCCAATTTATGGGCAAGGAGATGAAGAACAATGCTGTATTTTTTATATGCAGAAAGGTCTTCCCATTCTGAGAGGTGTTTCTTAAAGAGTTCATAAATTCATCTCTTTCTAAACTAGCCAACTAGGTAACTGTTAAATTAAGTAGGATAAAGTTTTCATTTGCTATGCTACGTTAAGAAGTCATAAAAATATATTTTATTTTAAAAAACTCTTACTGAAAATAGTTAGCTGTGACAAAGTAGTTAAGAACTAACAATTACCTTATAATATCTTATTTTAAAATATCTATATAGTCAAACAAGAGCTAATTTATTTTACTCTCTCAAATAAATTGTATATGAAATATTCCTATTCATTACTTACCATTCTATGAAATTTAATACAAAATATTAGCATTTCTTATAAAAGTTTCAAATGTTAAAGTCATATTATACTGTTCTAGCAAATCTCAAAAGGCTGTACAGATTTTCTGCATTTAGAAACTCCTTCACCTTTACTTGTGTATAGCATATCACTTGTTCTTGGTTGCTCAAGATGCTGTAGAAGAATTGTTATAAACGTAACTACTTACAATGAGGGAAAAAGTATAGCTGAGCTTATTGCCATAAGGAAATAAATTTCATCTTGGTTGGATTTAAGAAAGTATAAAATGATATGAAACAATCACAATAAAGAATGATTTTGTTTTCATTATATGTTTATATGTAACATCTTATTTTCTAGTGGATACAATGACCAAGCGCCAGTGCTTTAATGAAATCATAATAAAAGATTCTTGTTGATGAACAGAAATCATTTTAGGAGTTTAGAAGTGCATATTTACTTTTCATACCCAAGAGGATAAGAATTGTTTAGAAAGTCAAAATTTACAAGAGATAAATTATGGAATATTATAAAAGAATTATTGCTATATGGAAATATCTTAAAAGAGATTATTTTACTCTTGAACTACCTTATCTGAGTCCTGATTTCCTCCTACCCCTAAATTCTATGCCTCTTCATCACCTTTCATTATCTATTCTTCCTTTTAACATTTGCAAGTCAACATATATTTGAATTAAACCGTGCACAAAAAACTAATTTGTTACTTATTTGTATAATTATTGTCTTATAATCTGTTTTTTCTACTAAACCTTAAGCTTTTGATATACCAACAGTTGTCTCTTGTATTTGAAATTTGTTAATTTCTTAAATGAATTCTTCCTTCGTTTATTCAGTCAATAAACATTTTAATAGGCCTCAGTGTGTCAGGCATTTTGCTAGAGACTGGGGATTTAAAGATGAGTAAGACATAATTCCTCCCTTTAGGTGCTCTTAGTCTCGTTGGGGAGAATAGGATTGCTGTGGTCTGAATGTTTATTTTCATATGCTGAAATCCTCACCTTCAAGTTAACAGGAGGTGATTAGGTCATGAGGGTAAAGTTCTCATAAGAGTGGCCCCAGAGAGCTGCCTTGCTCCTTCTACAACGTGAGGACACAGAAAGAATGCACCATTTATTCCTCAAAAAAAATGGGCCTTCATCGGGCACAGAATTTGCCAGTGCCCTTATTTTGGGATTCCCAGCCTCCAGAACTGTGAGAAACAAACGTTTGTTCTTTATAAGCTACCCAGTTTATGGTATTTTGTTGTATCAGCCCCAACAGACAAAATAAGGATATAAGCACTGGTAATATACAGATATGCATCACATTTTAAGAGAAGTCTTTGAAAAAGGAATTACTTTAAATCTAAGAGTGTTGAAGTATCAGGAAAGGATTCTTAGTGTGAGGGGTCTCAAGTCAACCTAAAGGATAAAGGCAGCTATACAATACAAGAAGTGAATGGGCTGAAGGGATACAGGCAGACTATTCCAAGCAGGAAAAAAAAAAAAGCCTGAAGACCAGAAAGCAAGAGATAAAATTGGGTGGACATGGCCCTATAAACAATTAAGTGTTAAGAATAATGTATATGGTAGGAAGTGACTAGTGAGTAGTACTTTGAGGACATGAGACCAATTCAGGGAAATATGTGTAGACAAATGCTATAGGAGCCAGAAAACCACTAAAGGGCTGAAGCCTAGGATTGAGATCATACTGGCATCCATCCATCCATCCATCTATCTGTACATTCATCCATCCATCCATCTATATTCATTCATCCATCCATATATCCATATCAAGGCATGCTTCTCTTGTCCACGGTTATATTTTCAGCCCCTAACACATAGTATATCATTAATAAATACTTACAATACTTTAAATACAAGGAATGAATACTACAGATTGACTGATTGAATGCTACTGGAAACTAGACAGAGAATGAATTTCATTAGCAGAGGACTAGAGCCTGGGCGACTGATTGAGAAGCTCTTATAATAGAAAGAAATGTAGACCTAGGAGTTTAAAGGAAAAGATCTTCATGATTTATTGGCCATGGAGGGTAAAAGGGATGGAGAAATCAAGGTTACTTTCATATTTATAGTCTGGGTGACTGAGTGTCACTAAGTGATATAAGAACACCAGGAGTAGAAGCAGCTTTTGGAAGAAATGATAAATTACATTTTGTACATGCGAAGATGGAGCTTATTGTGGGACAGCTAGGGAGAATTGCTCAAAAAAACAGTAGAAGAGGTCTAGGCTACAGTCACTGATTTGGAATATATTAGTTTGTATATGGTTGCTGAACCGTGAGATTGGATAAGATCATTCAGATAAAGTGAATAGAAGGAGAAAAACCAAGTGCAAAGGATTAGACCCCAAGGAGTACCAATATTTAAGGAAGGGATAGATGAAGGAAGGTGGAACAGCCTATTGCAGAAACAGATAATAAAGTCGGCATGAATAAAGTATAAGGAGAACCAGGACAGCTGTTTTAAGAAAAGCCAAGAGAATGTATAGATATAATTAGAAAAGGAGAGAATCATTAACAGAGTCAGCTATTGCAGATGTATGTTGATTAAAATTTGGCAATTCAGAGGTCATTAGTAGATTTATAAAGTTTTTCCCCAAAAATATATTGATTGAGGACTAAAGTGTAGGAGAAGGATTTAAGATTATTACTAGTTTTTAACAATTTAGATGATAGAAAATAGATGGTGGTTTTAGAAGAGGTTTTATATTCTAGAGAGTTCATTGTTTTTTAGGATAGGAGGTAATTTTGCATATATTTAAAGACATAATTATGTACAAATTTCTTACTTTGGTATTTGAGGTCATCGATAGACTGTAATCAACCTTCTAAATATTTTTTGCTACTAGGTGAAATGGGTTCAACTACAGACTGATTCTTGAAGAATTTTGCTTAGTCATTTCTGTGATCCTGTTGTACCTCTTACTTTGGGGCTCATTTTTTTATTGAGCATCTACTCTATGGCAGGCATTTCAGCTCATAGGCTTCTCTCATCTTTTCTACTTTGTATTTTATATTCAAGGCCTAACTCAATCTCAGCCCCTCCACTGATTCTTTCCCCAGTAATCCAACTTGTATAAATTCCTTTCTGTGGTAATTACTGCCTATATTCATTTGATTCCAATTGTATAGTTTTGATTCATTTCACTTTCCGTATTTATATGTCTTATTTTCATAACTGAAAGTGTTTTGAAGGCAAGGATTGTACCTTTTAGTGCTTCGTGTTCTCCACATAGTAAAAGTTGGATACATGTTAATTGAATGAAAATTAGGTGAATATGTTATGAAAATTGAAGTGTACATTTGCATAATGCTTTAAAAGTAGTCTATGTGTTCTACAATTTAATGTTTTCCTTATTAAAATAGTAAGGACTCTAGTAATGATTAACCTTGGGACAATCCTGAGCAGCTTTAAAAATTTTATAGAATAGGAATAATAATTTCTACCCTAATGAGTTGTTGTGAAGATTAAAAGTAATTTTATACATTTACATATTTGTATATATGTGTATACGTATATGTAAAATATTTTCAACAGAGTGCCAAAAGTCAACAAGTAATAGCTTCCCACATTTCAAGTCAGTGGGAAAACAAGTAATTATTCAAAAAGGATGTGGGAATAATTAAATATTTACGGAAACAATATTTCTTAAATCATATGCCAAAATAAAACTTCAAACATTAAAAAAAATTCTCACATATTTTCTTTTCTTTTACTTCATCAAATCAGTTATCAAGTCTGTCTCCCAAAGCTATTCTCTGCTCTCCTTCACTGATTTACTGCAATAGTTTTTAACATATCTATCTCCAGTCTCTCCTTCTTCGAATCGTTCTATGCCTTGCCACAAAACTGATATATCTGGAACACAAATAGTAACAAAAAATACTACTTTCCTGCTTAAAACCTTTCAGTGACTTAACGTTGCCTTCAAAGGAAAACATAAGGCTCTTCAAGATATGAGCTCTACTTGCTTCTTTAGCTGAATAGTTCCCCATTCCCATTCTGCATCAGAAACACTGAGGGTAATGAAAATATCCCTGGATGTAGGCATAAATATAGGATAGTTGTTATTGTTAGTTCTGTGAATGGCAGGGGGCTCCCCCAAGTAGAAGGTACCCACCAATTTCTCTATCAGCCCATGACATGAAAGAAAGCAACATGAGATGAAAGAAAGCAGTTTTCTTCCAAAGTTCCATCTACAGTGTCCTTACTAACTTCATTTTGTCTTAGACTTCTACAAGGCCTACTCCACCTGGAAATGAGAGTGGTAAGAACAGGGTACTTTCAGTACCAATCTGAGAAGGTTTTGAAATAGGAGCAATCTTCATTGCACTGAAAGGGTGTGTGCTTACTGTTGACCCTCTACCATTTATAATACATGGAAAGGAGGTAGTAAAATGGTCCCGAAGTATAATTTGGTAGTGATAGTGGCCATCTTTTAAGAGACACCTCAGTAAATACAGTTCCTTGACTGTCGAGTCTCTTTCAGGTTGAGTTCTTTCTTGCAGGTTTCCAGAATAACTTTGACACTCTTCTACTTTGCTTATTGTATATTTGGATTAGTTTACATGGTGAATCCTCCTCACTTGATTAAGACTGGGACAGGATCGTATGTGTGTATGTCAGAGAAGGGGTTAATTTTCATATTTCCCAGCACCTAGAGAAGGCAATCTGATGTTTGTCAAGGAGGCAAAACAAAAACAAACAAAAAGAAATGAAAGGCTAATAAAGGAATGAGTCTCCACATTTCAGTGAAGATAATGCCATAAAACTGTCCAAAACTTTTGTATTAGTTCAGTAGATGAAATAGTGTGTGTTGTTGACTCTTGTTAAAACCACATCTGCATTTCACATTTTTCTTCATCCTAAATAAACTTGTTGGAAAAATTGTTTTTCTTAGGCTGTGTTATATAGTATAGAGATGAATTCTTCATAGTATGACTGGAGATAATTAATATCTAAATATGCATAACTATAATAATGGTGCAATTGAATGCTTTTAAAGAGTTAATATGAGCTGTATCATTTGTGTCAGTAGACACTGTAAGCTATGTTATATTCTGAAAACAATAGACTAACATGCCTCAGTATACTTTTTAGCTTTTTGAAATATTTTGGTTTTGAGCTGGAATTTCCTTGCTTGGTCTTGAAATAAGAAGCAAATTAATTTTGGAAAGGCTTAGGGAAAAATTGTTCAAATGGTTAAAACGTAGAGAAGAGTAGAAGAAATTACTTTTAACTACTTGAAAGTCAATTTGAATAACTTACACATGGTTGAACTTTAAAAGTCAAAGTTTTCCATTATATGATTTTTTTACTAAGTATGAACTTCATGAGGTATTTACAAAATAAACCTGTTGTAATTTTTTTTTAGTACAGTTAATTGAGGAATGGCACAAATAGATGACAGTATTTACTTCAATAAAAACTCTTTTTTTTTACAGCAGCTTCTGTATTTTTCCTTTGCCATTAAAAATTACCCCGACCTTGTTTGTGAAGCTTTGTAGATTCTGTGTCCACTGTAGAACACTGACACATCCATGTAATATATTTTGAATTTTTCAAATTGAGAGTTAAATGACTGTATTGAAAATTTTCACAGGTATTTTATTTGTATTTGCTTTGTTATAACTTGGAGCATACTTCAACCAAAGTAATCTTGGCTTGAAAAAATGGTAACAAGGTAGAGACATGCTCTAAGTTAATCGTGCTTATGTGTTGGGTGAACATCGTTGAAAGAGCATAGTGCTGTTAGACAAAAACCTTTTGAAATTAGTCGATATATCGGTTATATTTCTATATTTGAAACTATATATGATTAAAGATACATAATAACTGTAGTAGTCTTTTAAATTCCTGCTGCCAGTCTTTTGTTTTCCCCAATTCACTTAAACACCAAATATATTGACATAAGGCCGTATATGGCAAACATAAAACATAAATTTGTTACGGCTGCTATAACAAAATACCACAGACTGAGTGGCTTGAACAACAGAAACTTATTTTTTCACAGCTCTGTATGCTATAGAGCTGAGAGCAGAGTGTCGGCAGGGTCGTTTTTTCTGATACCTCTCTTTGCAGCCTGTAGATGACCACCTTCTCTCTATGTCCACACCTGGTCATACCAGACTCTATTTTGTTTGTGTCCTAATCTGTTCTGCTTATAAGAACACCAGACATATTTGGTTAAGTCCCATGCATATGACTTAATTTTATCTTAAATTACCTCTTTAAAGGGTCTATTTTTAAATATAGTCACATTCTGGAGAACGAGTAGTAACAACTTGAACATATCAACTTGTAGGCAGGCATAATTCAACCCACAACACATATAAAAATTATTTAGCTTATATAAACTTTCACATACAGGAATACCTCATTTTATTGTGCTTCGCTTTAGTGTGTTTCGTGCAGATTGCATTTTTTACAAATTGAAGGTTTATAGCAATTCTGCATAGAGCAAGTCTGTCAGCAGCATTTTTCCAACAGCATGTGCTCGCTTCATGTCTCTTTGTCATATTTTGATAATTTTTGCAATATTTCAAACTTGGTAATTATTATATGTTATGCTGATCTGTGATCAGTGATCTTTGATCTTACAGTTTTAATGGTTTTGGGATGCCATAAACTGCACCCACATAAGATGGGAAGCGTAAAAAATGTTTGTGTTCTGACTGCTTCACAAACTGGTCATTCTCCTCTCTTCCTTCCTCTCCATGGGCCTCTCTATTTCCTGAAACACAACCATGTTGAAATTAGGCCAATTAATAACCCAACAATGGCCTCTGAGTGTTCAAGTGAAAAGAAGAGTCCCACATCCGTCACTTTAAATAAGAAGCTAGAAATGATTGAGCTTGGTGAAGAAGCTGTGTCATAAGTTGGGGTAGGCTGAAAGCTAGGCGTCTTGCACCAGACAGACAAGTTGCAAATGCAAAGGAAAAGTTATTGAAAGAAATTAAAAGTGCTATGCCAGTGAACACACAAATAATAAGAAAGTGAAACAGCCTTATTGTTGAGTTACAGGAAGTTTGAGTAATTGAGAGAAGATCAGACCAGCCACAACATTCCCTTAAGCCAAAGCCTAATCCAGAGCAAGGACCTGTAACTCTCTTCAATTCTATGAAGGCTGAGAGAGATGAGAAAGCTGCAGAAGAAAAGTTTGATGTTGGGGAGGTTGGTTCAGAAAGCCATCTACCTAACATAAAAGTGCAAGATAAAGCAGCAAGTGCTGATGTAGAAGCTGCAGCAAGTTATCCAGAAGATTTGGCTAAGGTCATTGATGCAAAAGTGGCTACACTAACCAACAGATTTTCAAGGTAGATAAAGCAGCCTTTTACTGGAAGAAGATGCCATCCAGGACTTTCATAGCTAGAGAGGACACATCAATGCCTGGCTTCAAAGGACAAGCTGACTCTTAGGAGCTACTGCAGCTGGTGAATTAAGTTGAAGCCAAAGCTCATTTACCATTTTGAAAATCTTAGTTTTTTTTTTAAGAATTAAGCTACATCTACCTTTCCTGTGCTCTATAAATGGAACAGCAAAATCCTGGATGACAGCACATCTACTTACAGCGTGATTTACTGAATATTTTAAGCCCACTAATGAGACCCACAGCTCAGAAAAAACATTTCTTTCAAAATATTACTGCTTATTGACAGTTGCACGCAGTCACCCAAGAACTCTGATGGTAGTGTACCAGGAGATGGATGTTGTTTCATGCCTGCTAACACAACACTTGTTCTACAGCCAACGAGTCAAGGAGTAATTTTGACTTCCAAGCCCTATTGTTTCAGAAATACATTTCATAAGTCTCTCACTGCCATAGAGACTCCTCTGATGGCTCTGGAAAAAAGTAATTAGTGAAAAACTTCTAGAAAAGATTTACAATTGTAAATGCTATTAAGAACATTAATGATTGATGGGAGGAGGTCAAAATACAAACATTAACAGGATTTTGAAAGAATTCGATTTTACCCCTCTTGGATGACTTTGAGGGGTTCGAGACATCAGTGGAGGAAATAATTGCAGATGTGGTGGAAATAATTGCAGATGTGCTGGAAATAGCAGTAGAACTAGAATTAGAAATGGGGCCTGAAGTGTGACTAAGTTGCTGCAATCTCATGATAAAACTTGAATGGGTGAGGAGTTTCTTCTTATGAATGAGCAAAGAAAATGGTTTCTTGAAATGAATTCTTTTCCTGGTGAAGATGACGTGAGCATTATTGAAATGACAACAAAGGGTTGAGAACATTAAATAAACGTAGTTGATGAAGCAGTGGCAGGATTTGATGGAACTTCAAAGCTGAAAGAAGTTCTGCTGTAGATAAGTGTTATCAGTTAGCATCACATGCTACAGAGAGATCTTTTGTGAAAGGAAGAGTCAATCAATGCTGCAAACTTCATTGTTGTCTCATTTGAAGAAATTCCCACCAGGCACGGAGGCTCATGCCTATAATCCCAGCATTTTGGGAGGCCAAGGCGGGTGTATTGCTTGAACCCAGGAGTTCAAGTCCAGCCTGGTCAATATTACAAAACCGTGTCTTTACAAAAAATTAGCTGGTTGGAGTGGTATGGGCATGTGGTCCCGGCTACCCAAGAGACTGAGGTGAGAAGATTGCCTGAGCCCGGGAGGTCAAGGCTGCAGTGAGTAATGTTTGTGCCACTGCACTCCACCCTGGGCAACAGAGCCAGACCCTGTCTCAAAAAAAAAAAAAAAAAAAAAAAAAAGAGAAAGAAGAAAAGGAAGGGAATTCCCATTCCCACAGCCACCCTAACCTTCAACAGCCACCATCCAGATCAGTCAGCAGCCATCAACATCAAGGCAAGGCCTTTAACCAGCAAAAAGATTACAACTCATTGTAGGCTCAGATGATAGCATTTTTTTAGCAATAAAGTATTTTTTATTAAGGTGTGTATATTTTTTAGACATAATGCTATTGCACACTTAATAGACTATAGTTTTGTCTGAACGTGACTTTTATATGCACTGTGAAACAAAAAAAAGTGTGCATAACTTGCTTTATTGTGATACTTGCTTTATTGTGGTAGTTGGAACCAAACTTACAATATCTCCAAAGTATTCCTGTGTATACATACATTTACACACATACAATATAGCATGAGTAAAACAAAATAGCTATTTACATATCTGTACATATCCAAAAGAAAGATAATGTTAATTTCATTGATACACATTCATTAATTTAGGAAATAAATAGATTCTAACATAATGCATATTTTAAAATTTTATGGAATAATCTGTATTGCAAGTAATGAGCTTTAAATGTATATATAATTTGATATTAATAATTAGATGCCAGTAAAGCAAAAGTGTCCCAAACATCTGCAGGTGTTTTGCTAAATTTAGGAGTTAAACAAATGTAGGAATACGTCACAAACAAATTTAGGAATATGTCTTTGTCTCTAGGATGGAGAATCAGGTGATCTTTAATACTTCCTACTACTTAACCTCTTTAATAATGCTTCTTAAAGTTTCATTTCTTGTCCATTGCCTTTTCATATCCAGATCTCAAGATTGGAGTATTAAAAGTTTCCCAACTCCTTGTCTTCAATCTCTTTTCCCTCTACTTTATTCTATCACCTGTTATTTAAACTTTTTTCTCTACATTCCTTTAGCATGTCATACTCCTGCTTTGATGCATTTCACCCTACCTGAAACGTCTCTCCTCCCCTCCACCTGCACATTTTCAAGGCCAAGCTCACTCTTATTTTCTTCTTTAACTATTCCCTTAAGATTGAAGCCAAGCCTAGATTAGTTCTCCCTTACCGCCTATAATATCTATTGATGATGGTCAACATTATTCAAATAAGCACTTAATTAGAAAAGACAGAAATACAGTAAATACAGACCAAGTTTTGTTTTGTCTCACAGCAGCTAGCAGAATTCTGTTCATGAGAAATGTTAAAGTGCTTATGAACTGGTTAATTTACAACAGGGAAAATAAATAATATAAAATGAATTTTCACTGTGAAGAGTACCACAGTCTCTACAATTTTGCTTTTGTTAATTTTAAGATGATGTATCCTAAGAATACAAATGAATTACGTAGTTTTAAGCATTTAAATTGTCAATTCTAATTGTCTTACTATAATAGTATTTACAATTTTAACTAGTTTGCATGAATTTAGCTTTTAAATATCTAAATGTCCTGTTATAAAATTGGATAGTGTTTTGGAGATTAAATATTAAAAATATGAAATGATAAAGCATCATCATGTAATATTGGTTGTCCCTTCTCTCTCCTGTATCATAGGTTTTTGCTCTATTTACTGAATCTTTCTCATTAGCATACGAGCATGGTATGCTAATTTTTCCACATATGTACCTTCTCATAAAGTTTGCTTGATCACACAACTTTCACTAGCTACTGTAAAACACCTCAGTGTAATTGTCTGTTCTAGCACTTCTCAGACTCTAATATGCATACAAATAATCTAGGGCTCTTGTTAAAATTTAAATTCTGATTCAGATGTCACATGTTTCCTACTTCAATAAATTAGCCTAAAACTGTTGTGCCTTAAAACAACAAACATTTATTTGGACACAGCCATGCTGGGTACCTCTGGCTCAGGATCTTTCCCCCTGTAGTCAAGGTACTGGCCTTGATTGCAGTCATCTCTAGGCTTGGCCTGGGGAGAATCTGTTCCAAGCTCCCTTCATTAACTGTTGGTATGCCCCATTTCTTTGCTTGCTATTGGCCAAAAACATCTGTCCTTTGCTATGTGAGTCTTTCCATAGAGCAGCTCACAGCCTAGCTGCTTGCTCCAACAGAGAGGGTAAGGGCAACCAAGACAGCCAAAATATTTTGTAACTTAATCTCAAAAGTAAAATATCATTACTGTAGCCATATTCTGGGCATTAGAAGGCAATTACCAGATCCAGGCCACACTGAAAGGGAGAGGATTACATGGGACATAAATACCAGGGAGTGGGAGTCATTGGAGGTTCTATCTTAGGGGCTGCCTGCACAGTAGCTTTAGGGTGGGTTCTAAAAATGTACATTTCCAAGAAACTCCTAGGTGATGCTAATGCTCCTCATCTAGAATCTTGCATTGAAAAGCAAGGGTCTGCACTTCCTGCCTCCAGTTCCTTTCTTTCGATCATCCTCTCTTGATCAAACTTTTTCTGATTGGGCTTTTTCAACCTCCACTCCACTGAAACCGCCATTGTTGCAGTTGCCAGTGATGTCCACATTATTAAATCCAGCACTGAAAAAAAATGATCACTGTCTGGAAGTCTTTCTTTACTTGGCTTCTGGAATACCAAATTTACATTTCTTCTCAGTCTGTTCTGCAAGTTACCTATCTCCCTGACTATAAATGTTAGTACATCCCACAGTCCAATTTTTTGGACCTCTTTTTTATCTACGATTAACTCTTAAGTGGTCTCATCAAGGCTTACAGCTTAAATTCCAGATACATACTAACCACTCTCAAGTCTATGTCTCCTGTAAGGGCTTTTCCCCTAAAATTTTAACATGTTTATCAAGAGTGTCTAATACATACCTCAACTTAGATATCTAATCATAATTTCAAACTGAAAATATCTAAAACAGAACTCTTTGTTCGTTCCCCCCAGCAACACCCTTTAGGCCCCACTTGGCAGTCTTGCTTCTAATCGGTGTTTACTAACCCAGTATATACCACCACATGTCAATCAGTTGTTTTAGTGAAAAACCTGGAAGTCATCCTTGAATCTTCTCTTACTCTCATATGTAACAGTCATTAGGTTTTACCAGTTATACCATTTAAATATCACTTGAGTCCCTGCCTCACTCTCCATCCCCATGTCACCACCCTAGTCTGACCATTATTACCTGTTATACAGATTTCTGCATCCGTTTACTAGTTGATTACAGCTCTCAACCTCCAACTCAAGTGATTTTATTCCACCCATCTGTTTTCCACGTTCATGATTTCCTTTACCCTATAGGATAAAGTTTAGATCATTTAATATTTACAAAAATCATACATAATCTGGCATGTGACTCCCTCCCCAATCCATTGATCTCATTCCCTACCTGCTCTCTGTACTTCAGCAATACAGGGACTGGGTTATGACTAACACTTCCATTTGATTCTTCATGAAAATTGTCTCCCTGCCTGGAACATTCTTTCTTCCCTTCTTTGTCTAGGTAACTATAATTTAACTCAAGTTTCAGCTTAAACATAACCTTTTCCTGGAGGCTGTGTTTAACCTATTAGACTAGGTTTGGGACATCCACAGTACAGTCCACAGCATTATCTACTTCATTGTCTTAACTGCCATTATATTTGATACTAATCATTTAATTATCTTTTTCTCCCATTAAACTGTAAGCTTTTGGAAGGCCAGATCCGCAGAGGTAGATCCAGCTATTTTGAAGCCTAAAAAATAACCTGGCAGACTCTCTTTAGAATAAAAATGCAAAAATTTTATGTACTGAGGCACACACACACACACACACACACTTAGGTACAAAAGTGAATATTCATTTATAACAAGAAATCACAACAAATTACAAAAACTGATAAATATAAAAATATATGACAAATATAAAAATATATAGTGAACATACTGCAAGAGGCCATTTCCAAAAGCCCAAAGTTTAAGCTTCATTAAATTCCCAGTAAATTCACATCTGCATATTAATCTTTTCCAAAGCTTTATGTCTAGTGCGGGGGGGGGGGGAGGGGGGGGGGGGGGGGGGGGGGGGGGGGGGGGAGAGGGGGGGGGGGGGGGGGGGGTGGGAATAAATATAAAAATAGATGCAAGAGGAGAGTGCTTAATACATAGCAGTTACTCGACAAATGTTTTTGAATGGCTATATTAACTGAGTTATTTTAAGTTATATTTTTCATGTATATAGTATTCAACACATTTTTTATAAATTAGATTTCTACAAAATGTTTTGTGTATTACAGAATTATTCTATTATTTTTAGTTATTTGCTATGGTCATGTGTCAGATAACAAATAATGTACATTACTTTTATTTCTTAGCAAGTCACTGGGCCCTATGCAACTATTGTACCTCTTTACTCATTAAGAAAAGCCCCTTGATTTGCATCAAAAATAAGCAGACTAATCTTCTCTATGTGCTTCTCTGTATGTTTGTGTGTGTGCCTATATTTTTACAGGTCATATAACAATAAAACTTCAGGATTAATTTTGAATTGCTATGTATTTTTAATAGATAAAAAACTTTAGGGGGGAAGCGATCTATTTTCCATTTTCATTACAATATAGTTTTGTAAACATTTATCCCTGGATAACAAAGATGTCAACGTTTCATATAACTTGAAAAACACATAAAATATTTTCTTCATTGTTAATTTGTCCATAAGATATTCTTTAAGAGATTATTTGAATCAAGACAGTAACATAGCATTTCAAAGATAAGCTACTTTGTTTAAATCTTTGGAGTTTAATTCATTAAAATAAAAGTAAGTTAAATTCCTTTTATAATAATACTGTAAATTTGCTGAGGAGTTACTGTGCTCGTATTAAAATTGTGTGTGTGTGCACGCGCGTGTGTGTTATAAAGTGCAGCCCTCTGATCAATGCTCACTTTCCCTCCCATTTTCCTAAATACATCATGAAAAAAGGATGAGGTTTCCGCCTTAATTGCTTGTGCCTTTTATTCACATTCCTCTCTCAGCCAGAATTGTGAAAAGAGTGTTAGTAAAAGGCTGCACAATAGAGCTTTTCATTAGGCCTCAGCAAGGCACACAAAAGAAGGCTTTTGGAAAGAGTGAATGCATGAGTTTAATTTGCAGGTGGAGAGTAGATAAAAGGTGCTGACGCCTCTATTATTCTCTTACTTAGGTGACCCTTACCCTGTTCAGCTGATCCCAACTACCATGGCAGCTGCTGCCGCAGCAACACCAGGCTTAGGCCCACTCCAACTGCAGGTAAGTCCGGAAACAATACAGAGGAGACAAAGGTTAAGTAAATATCGAAAACAGCTATTATGGTGTTAAAGCAAAATAAAACTGACTCGTGATATTTGTCTCACACTTTCTGTTTTTAAATTTATTTGTACTGATCCTCAACCAAAAGTTGAAATGTTGATTCTCTTAATTTTTAGCCCTGTTTTCTGCACTAAACATAGCTTATTGCATTTCTTTTCTTGCCTGTATGATTAAGAAAGTGAGCTGTAGTTTTGCTTTGACGACCGTGTGCCATAATTTTGTCACAGAATGGTCCTTATCAAGGTAAAAAGAACAAAACAACCTGCAAAAGGTATTCAGACACTTGAGGAGCAAGGCGACTTAACAAAAATGCATTTAAAATTGCTCAGGATGCCCGGTATCATTGAAATGGTCTGTAGGTCTCTTTGTTCTCCTGCTAATGCCAGCTCAGTTGGGCAAGCAAGGAAAAGTAGACCAAATAAGCTGGAGACTAAATAAGCACAACTTTATCCCAGTCATCACAATTAGGACTTTTCTAGCCATGCGGAATACATATTCCTATAATCCGAGAATGTCAACAATAATTTTACCAGATGTCCAAGTGATATGAGAAGCTTTGTCTCTGAGGTTGAAAAGAAAATCAATACAATTAGTGTAACAGGTAGCTTTGATTAACTGTTGACATTTTTGAATCAGCATCCCACAAAACATTCCTTAGTTTCTATCGCTATGGGCCTTGTGATTATGCAAGTAATGGGAATAGAAAATCATCTCATAATAGGATTACTCTCCTCTTGTGAGAAGTTTCATATGTTCGTTAGCCTGAAAGACACAGTATGCCTAAGAAGCCAGAGATAAAGCAGTTATACTTAATAATTAATTTTTCCTCGTGAAAAGGTATTGTCATGATAGATGATCTTAGTCTATAAGGAAAATATAGTTTTATATGGTAGCATCAAGAGACAGATACATCTGGCCTGCACATGGGTTTATCAGAAGACCCGGTGGGTTTCTGAAAGGCCAGTTGAGTTTCACAGGAGGAACTACCAGTGTGAAAGCTGAGACATACTGTGTTCTACAGAGGTTAATAACATTCATTTCTATTCTACCTTTTCTGCGAAGAACTACACTGTGAGTATCTGTTTTCTTTGAGCTGGAAATGCCTTGGGAAGTGTTGGAGCCATGGGGACAATAAAAGTAACATAACATTTGTTACCCTTTGAAATGGCATCTGGGGAATAACTATAACACGAAAAAGTGATTGTAATAGGTAAAACTAAAAAGAGTAGTGGAATTAGCAAGAGGGAATAATATCCAGCAATAGATTAAATATAGGAATAGGGGTTTTAGAGATTTCTGATGTTGGTTTTCAAAGCAAGTTAGACATTCTCCTTTGACCGTTGGATTAGTGACGAGAGGAAGTGAGAGCAAATTAGAGGCAACTCCTATGTTCATTGCAGGACTCTCTTCGAAAGTAGCTATGTTAAGCAACAATCTAATCAACTTTTCCTATAGAGACAGTATGAGACTATTTGATGCTGATTTTTATTTTTATTCTTATATTTGAGATTATCTTGAGATATTAAAATATAAACAGTTTTGTCACCGAACAAGAGAAACTTTAGACACCAAACATATCTGCTGTTACTTTACCTATGATTTGATATGTAAACGGGGTAAAGTTCCTTTCATACAAGTGGTATTGTACCCATTAAAATGCATGAGTTGTATAGCCCCAAATAATCAATACTGTAGTATAACAAGAAAAGTAATAATCCAAAAGTTTTTCATGGAAAGCCATCAGCTACTATTAAAACACATTCACATAAACATACAAAAACACGAGTTGTTTGTTTGTTTGTTTGTTTGTTGCAGTGAGAAAATAACTGTTATTCAGAATCAAACACATGACTAAAACATGTCGTGTCAGAGAACCTGGCTTTTCTTTGAAGTGGACTGACTCTCACTTTTGCTAGGGTGCTTACACCAACTCACTTTTCTGCTTGTTCCTAACACAGTATTCACAGACCCCTTGACCTTGACTTCAGCCTTCCCCAGAGCTATAAAAAGGATATCTGTTACTCTCCCTCCCCTTGCCTTAAAATAGCATCCAAATTCTTTTTTTCTCCACAAACCTGCCGAGATGGGTGACAGAAAAGCTAACTATAATGCCGAGTCAGATGTTTCATTATAAGCCTTACCTAAAATTCACCCCAGTCTTTGAAACCTATTTTTGAGATGTTTCATCTCAGTGGAGTATAATATATGGGTCAGTTTTAATTTTCTCCAAAATCTGCTTTTAATTATGCTCTGTTAAATCTCTATTTTCCATCTCTTAATACCTTGAGTAGACTGCATCACTTTCCAGTCCTTTCAGTTATTAAAATTCAGTCCTGATGGAAACTTTAATCTTATATCCACTTCATATCTCACTGTTTCACCTTCCATCGTTAGTTAAGAATCCCAGCTCTAGAGACCAGAAGTAAGAAGGGTGCAGCTTACTCTTTTGTTCTTCAGCTCCAATTTTGTTCCTGTGCAGATGTGGGTTTAGGAAGGTATGTCTGCCCTGAGATACCGTGGAGACGGTGTGTGTGTTATTTTCTTGTGTATTGAACAGCTTTTCTTGGTCTGTTAAGAGAGGGGAAGCCAGGTCTGTTGATCTATGCTTCCTGCCCTTTTTTTTTATTTGGGATGTCACCACTACTGGCCAGGAGCTACATGGGTAGCATGACACCTGCCTTTGTTCACCCTCTGTGCTGCTCCATGGAGAACCCTGTAGTCTTCTGCTGAGGTCCTCTTCTGTGCCCTGTTAGAGCTGTGGTGGTAGCACATCGCAGTCCTCATCTCAGCCTGCAGCAAACACCACACTGTTTTCCAGCAACACACCTCCAGCTTTAGATAACTTCAGTAGAGAAAACAGGCATTACTGTGTCTTTAGTTACATAATACACCACCAAGCTGTACACTGTCCAGTTCTCCTAAGACCTTTCTACGGATGGAGGAGTCTTTAGGTTTTCAGCTCAACGAAAAACCCGTTGAGGAACAATGTTCAAGTTTTTGCTTTATTCTGGCTTCTCCAGTTTCTACGAATTCTGCTTTTTGGGTAAGCAGGGAAGACCACTAAGAACCAAGCCACCCTGTAAAGCTGTTAACCAAGTCTTCTCTCTCCTCAGCTCCCTCACCAGACATGAGCTCATATGTATTGTGGGAATGGAAAGATGGGGTGAGAAGAATGAGAGAGGTGAGATACAGTCATGAACATTGACTGAAGTAGGGCCAGGACAGCAAGGTTTCAATAAGGGGAGTATGATTGGTGGTGTGGGTGCTGTCTAGTACCAATTGTTGGTGTCTTTCTTTAGAACCATTGAAGAGTTTGTTGTTGTTGGCTTGTTCTTACTCGTTTTCTATTTTTGTTTAATCTGTTCGTGTATGTTTTAAGTAGGTAGTGATAAACTCACAGCTATACTTGATAAGGCAGCAGTAAGATGGGTTGAGGTAACAGCAGGAAGACCAGTTGGAGTAACAACTGAAATAGCCTTGTCAAAGAACTAGTGGTTTTATTCAATGGTAATGTGGAGGGGATATATATTTTAAACACAAAATGATGCTGTCATATATATTTTAAATACAAAAGGATGCTGTTTTCTTTTCCTTGGGTCCAAACCTAATGATTTTAACGCATGTAAAGTGCCATAACAACTGATGTCACTAGTTTATATGACCCATGGTTATGGAATATTTTCTTAAGCTAGTTTCTCTGGCAAAGATTTTCCAAAGATTATCTTATTTAATTCATATTACAAGATTTTGTGTTATGTATTAATATCTCCATTTGGCAAAGAAGAAAGCTGAGTCACAGAGTCCAAAATCCATGGCTTTAAACAATTATATTTGCTTCTTCAAGTACAGGAGACTTTATGTTAATCTTTGGAGACATTGGCCCTCTTCAGACATTTGTTAACTCATAACCAGCTAATGAAATTATAACAATAATGATGACTGACATTAATACAAATACTCTCTGTGCTTTGCAATAATGAAAGAAGTAGCAGGATTCGTAATGACAGCTATCTACTTCAGACTCTGAATTTTCTATTTGATGCCTCTTTACATGGATATATGTTAATTCAAGTACTTCTTTTTGAACACCTAGATTAAATAAGGGACATTATAAATCTATTCCTACTTATGGTTGACTTTACTTACCTACCATATGTGTTTTCATTTGAAATAACCTTTTGCATATAATTGTTCGCACTTGGATAATATTATGATAAGCAAATCCAAAATTTTTATTAAAGAGTGCAGACAAGTACAATTATTTTAAAAGACAAGCAAAATGATATGCTTTAAAGGAAACTACTGTTTATTACTTAACTATTATTTTATGTCCCTGGAGATCCTTATATAATAAAAAATTCTTCATGTAGAAACATCACCTTACTGTGTACTTTCAGAAGCAGTTAAAATATTCTAAAAATCTTCATATATATTTATTTTTATGGAGAAAGTCAGCTTAATCTAGATCATGTATATAAATAATACAAATTAGCATGTACCATAGACACAATTTATTATTTTAATATTAAATCTGTCTTTTTCTTTATGCATTTTAAATCTTCCTTGAGCTTCAAATTCGCATAAGCCCACTGCTTGTTGACTATGAAGAGGAAATATACAGAAATTTACAGACACTGTAAACTGAGTCCAAAACGGAACTCATCAGGGGTTGTCTGCCTTGTCCCTAGACTTCCTTATTCTTTGATCTTAGTGAATGACTCCATTTCATCTATTTTTCAACCCAGAAACATGAGAGCTCTTCTTAGCTTCTCTTCCTCCCTCTTCCCCATACATTTATTCATTCACTAGCTTTTCATTCCACGTACTAATAAACCAAGAATCTATCAATTTTCTTCCATCATAATTGTCACTCATTTGGGTTGAGCTATCCTTACTACTTTCCTGATTCACCACAGCAGCCCCTAAACTGGTCTTCTGTCTTCATCTTGAGCCCTTCAGTGCACTCTCCACTATACACTATACATTAGTCAGAATAATCTTTCTTTTTTTATTTTTTTTTATTTATTATACTTTAAATTCTAGGGTACATGTGCACAACGTGCAGGTTTGTTACATGTGTATACATGTGCCATGTTGGTGTGCTGCATCCATTAACTCGTCATTTACATTAGGTATTTCTCCTAATGCTATCGCTTCCCCTCTCCCCACCCCATGACAGGCCCTGGTGTGTGATGTTCCCCATCCTGTGTCCAAGTGTTCTCATTGTTCAGTTCCCATCTATGAGTGAGAACATGCGGTGTTTGGTTTTCTGTTCTTGCGATAGTTTGCTCAGAATGATGGTTTTCAGCTTCATCCATGTCCCTTGCTGATTTTAGAAAATTTTGTCATGTCCTCTTCTTGCTCAAGGACCTTAAATGACTCTCTGGTGTTTTGAAGTTCTTTCTCAACTCTGGATCTTTACAAGTGGTGTTTCCTCTTCCTGGACTAACCCCAGGAAATAAACCCATTACTCACCATCTTTACTAACCATCTCCCACTTACCCCTCAGGTTTCAGGTTAAAACATCACTTTTTTCAGGGAAGAATTCACTGGTCTTAAGTCTGGCTTAAAGTAGCTCCCGTGTGTTCTGAGAGCACGCTGCATATCCCTTCTCACATTGCTGGTAGAATGTTTTAAATCCTGCTTTCTGGCATCTACCAGATGGTAAAGTCTGTAAAGTCAATGGTTCACCATCATTTGTACTTAACCAAGAGCTTGAAATATTTTATGGACTCAAGAAATATGTGTTAAATAGAGAATGAAGAATGAATCATAACAGTGTACTTTTGTTAAATTATTCATCTATTTTGCTCAAATAGCTATCTTGCTTTATAATATTGAAATTAAGCTGAATACTAATAATTAGTTTTCTATATTAATTAATCTCCACCTTTTAAAATGAGACAATAGCAGAATTTCAAATATCAAAGGCATGGTTTGCTGATAGAGGAAAAAAATAGTTTGAATTTGGTTAATTAAGATAATGTTGAAATTTTATAATAAACTGTCTCATTTAATGAAATAAAAGAAACGTATGAAAACACTCGCTGTGCCTAGTAGCATGTTTGGCACTACAATGTTTACAAACATTAATTTTGTAACTGTTTTGCTCCACATCACCTACTCAGTCTATTCCAGATACATTAGGCTCTTTTCTGGCCCTTATCTTACCAAGGCATAGTCCCTTCCTAGAGTTTTGTGCTAGCTCCTCCCTTCTAGCTCTTCCCTCTGCATGGAAGGCTAAGTCTTTCACTTCATTCATGTATTTACTCTAATACCATCTCTCTGAGGCCTACCTTAACCAACCTACTTAAAATCCTAAGATGGATCCTAAGAGATACCACACTTCCTAGCTCTTTTATTCTACATTTTTCTCTATAGCACTAGTCATCTTCAAATATACTATAAAATGTATTATGTTTCTTATGTATTGTCTTTCTTTTCCAAATGTACCACCCCACAAGGACAGGAATCATTGCTGTTGTTCAATAATGTATCTCAGGTATCCAGAAGAATGCCTAGCAAATAGCAGGTATTCAATGCATACTTACAAATGAAAGAAACTATCAACTATCATGGCTAATGGTCATAAGAAGTTTTAATAAAACAAAGCAGTATATATTGATTTCTGCAGTAAATGATATTAATTTAATGGCCAGGGAACTTGATATTTTATCTTGCCCCCATTGGAAGATTCTAAGAGTATGCAAAGTCCACAGCTCTCTCTCTCTCCTGTTCTTTCCTCCCTTTATCTTATCATAACAATGGATTGCTGCATAAAGAATGTGTTTTAGCACTTATTACAGTTTATCTAATTCTTTTAAAATCATTATAATTTACACGAAAAGACCAAATGTTACAATACTTGAGAATTCCTATATTATGTGTTAGTGTATGTATAGACATATAAAAATATGAACTACTAGAGGTACTTTTATTTGACTCATTATGGCTTATTCTGCCAATGCAATACTGAAGTAAATTATTTCTAAATAATGAAAGCATTTGTTTATCAAAATAATTACTAGCCAATTAGCAATACCATACACTGAGTTTACCTTCTTCTCTCTTCCTCTCCTTCCTTCTTTTTTTCATTCTTCTACATCCTCAAGTACTCTTTTTTATCTCCTAGAGCCAATGATGATTTGGATATTTACTTATTTATTATACTGATGCTGACTCTTTTTAAAGGCGAGGGATTCATTTATATAGCTTACTTATCTATGTTCATTTTAATATTAAAAATGAATATCACTATTTACACAAAATGAAGTTACACTTTGAATTTTTGGACATTTGTGACAAGATAAAATCAGCTAAGTGAATCATCTGTTTCTAATTAATAAGATCAAATGATGGCAACAGTCCATCTAGCATTTATTTCTCATATTCATTTTTGTTATAATTTGCATTTTTACTTAATGGGCATCATGAATATTTTTAATAGTAGTAATTCTTCTGTAATGTACTGTTTCTGTTTTTTGCTACACTTCTAAGATTTGAGATTAGAAGGAAATATTTATCCACTTATTTCTCACTTTATAAATACTGTATTTGTCTTGGCCAAAAGATGGTTACCACCTGTTCTACCTATAGGAAGCCAAAAATGTTGACTCCAACCAATGATTGATAGTGATAAGCAGAAGGAAAAAATGATTGAAATTCTTTTTGGACGGTCTTACTTAATTCAAAATAAGCAAGTAGCGTTCAATCATGATTTTTATTGACTTAATTAAACTTTTACAATTATTTTAGTAGGACTATTTAAAAAATTCATAATAATATTTTTGGAATAAAGGCTCAAAATTCCAAGTTGTCATAAATGAAACCTCATGGGCTTACAGCTTCAGTAACCAGTAATATTAGTAGTATGCATTCTCTGGAATAGAGAAAATGATAGATGATGTGTGATCGTGTTAGAGAATGAATCATACAAAATATCAACTGAAATCAATCTTTTTTTCTTAGCAATCATAGGTATAGGAAGTAATATTGGAAATGGCTTAAGCTCCTGCCTGATGGAGAGTAACATCAATGTAGAGGTAGATGAAATACTGAAGCTCATCTTTTTATCAAACTCCTGCTAGTCTCTGAAGAAGGTCAATAATTATGACAGGACACAGATAAATGAATATTCCATATATCCCAGCACTGTGAGTGACTGAGCATGGCCTTATATGCTTGGCCAAGGGAAACTTCCAGAAAATCAATAAGGAAGTAATAACCATATAGAAAGATCTAGATGTGAGGATTTTTATCTTGTTATTGAAGGAATTACTTACAATCATGTATACTTGCTAAGTATTCATCTTTACCTACCCAACTATTGTACTACTTGGTTAAACTTTTGGGTCGTATCATTTTCATACAGGGTGAATAATGATCAACTGCTCTTCATTTCAGTCGCAACCCTGGTGTGCTGTTTGCTGCTGGACTTCTGTGTGCATGAGTGAGTTTTCTTGCAGGTTAAAAGACTGAATTCCCTCTTTTCCTCTGCCTTCGACCCTGAGCCTGGAGGGCAGACAGACAGAAGCACACATATGATTAATACAGCACAGCTGCAAGAGTGAGTCATTTGCATATGTATTAATAGAGGCAAAAAAAAACCCAACAACAATTAAATTATATACAGAGACAATCTGCATACTAAAGAACATATGCAAATAGGCCTGAAAAAGTGCAGCCAACATTTTCTCTGACTTTTCCAAGCCCGTATGGGCTAGAGTCAGAGCCCAGCAGTTTTTCAAGAATCCGCTTTAAGGAAGAATCTATTAGGAACTGCTTCCATAGTTGTTACCACCCCTAGAGTTCCCAGGAGGTGCTTGACATTTGGTCAATGGAGTCAGTACACACAGTGTCTTTTTCATACTATTTCTGGGTTTTCTTGCTTTCAGCAGCTTCATGTCTCACTACATGCTAACAGAAACATCAGTCCACATGTGTTTTTCCAAAGTGTTCATTTTTATTGTAATGACCAATTAAATAAATGGTAAACTTTAAAATTATATTTGAAATTTTGTTATTACCTATACTGAAGCTATATAACTTTAGTCAGTACCAGGTTTTCTGGTCACAAGTCCGTGCCCATTCCTTGATAGTATCCTGTGTTATCTTAATCAAAACATATTTAAGTGACTCTAAAATGTTTTTGGGCTAATTAATGTACATAAAGGAATTGCTGGCCCAAGACCAGCAACAGATGTAATTCTACGAACACTACCAATTTCTTGAAATTTCTAAAGTATCCTTTTTAAAATTTTATCAAGAAAAACAGAAATATTCAGTTTTCTAATCTTGGCTATGGATAAGAAGAGAGGGCAACTAATATTTTTCAAGTTCACAGATTATGTTTATCTTAGAAACTTGTTCTTCAGCCTAATTGTTGGTTTAGTTTATGTTACTAGTATTCTTTAATTTATTTAAGGAATGTTTTATAAAGACAAATTCAATCTTGGGAGTAAAATTTTACCTAAGTAAAAGTTATCACCTTAATAGGACCAATAACCCAAATGAAGACAGATGCTCCTTAAGAGGAACAAATGCTGGGGTTTTTGTTGTTGTGGTGGTAGTGGTGGTGGTTGTTGTTGTTGTTGATACTAGAAAACTATTTAATGTTATCCATGGATTTTTATCCATTGTTTCTATGGTTAAGTCAAAGCATGCAACTGGGATATACAAATTGCATTACATACAACTTGTAACATAGGGTGGAGTCTTAATTAAATATACAGAGGAAAATTTACTTAATTATATATAGATACACACAAAAATTTAATGTCTTAGGGGATAGAGGAAAGATAAAAAGATGAAAGCAACTTTATTTTATTAAGCTATTATCTTTAGATTAATATTTTAAGAAGCACTTCATTTAGTGAGAGGCAGTATAACATAATGGCTATGAGTGTGGTTCTTGCAGCCACCTCTTCCTTAAACGATCATACTGTTACTTACTAGCTCTGTAACTCTGGGCCAGTTACCTAACCTCTCCATGCCTAAATTTTCTTGTCTGTAAAATGGGTATAAATGATCTCTTATTGTTGAGGATTAAATGAGATAATGCATGCAAAATTTTAGAACAATAAATGTATTATTTCTCAAATACCATGTGCTGGATTAGAGTTAATATTTAATAGTATTAGCTGATTAATAACTGTTATTAGTAGGTTTGAGAACTATTTTTTGTTGCTTAAAGGAAGTCTTGAAAATTAGGGCATGACAGACTTTCCTTATGTTTCAGAGCAGCATCTAAAGTATGTTAATTAAACTGAGACAACATGTCTTATTTTTGAAGAAATAATTTCATTCGCCTCTGTGGTATAAAATAAAGGCCCATCTCAAGAATCTATGGTAGGCAATGAGTTTACTTATCCAGAAGACAATCTGGGTAGTTTCCTGAAGGGTAGTTTTTCATATTTTGCTATTGTTTGTTCCTTGTTACAGTATTTATATCTGTAAAATGAGAATAACATCTCCAGTCAATTCCCATTTTTCCATGGAGGTAATGCAAATGAATTGTTTCTATGTGCTGCCTCTAACTATTCTAAATAAATTTCTTACGAAGTCTAAAATAAATTATGTTTACATAGGTGCTTTTAATGTAATATGCAACTTTTTGTAAATAATATAAAGTATTTTCTTGTATAGCCATTCAAACTTATTTATTTCCTAGGTAATAGACACATGTCCTAGATACACTAGGATACATGTCCTTTATTCCACCTATATATTGTCCATAGCAAAATTATTTCTTGAATCGAGAAAATTTTTCTTTGACCAAACAGTTTTATTTCACACTTGAATGTGAAAGTGAATTATTTTTATAGACCCATAGTATCCTGGAAACTTTATTTATTCAGCAAATATTTATTCTTTGTAAGCTATTGAGCTAAGCATTATAAGGAATGCAAAGATGAATCAGTCAAGGATCCTTGGTGGATCATAGAGGAGGTTGAAATGAAAGAGAATGAATGAAATATGAAAGTGGAATAGAGTTTGAAGAAAGGCAAACAACCTATCATTCAAACAAGTATATTTGAAATGAAAAAGACCGCACAGATGGTTGAAAATGTTGTTTCAAACTATTCACCGGACTCCAAGTATGTTCAAGCACCCTCCAAATAGTACCATTGACTTTTATTTGTTTTATATATTAAGTTCTACCGGTTAAAATTGAGTTAAAGATTTCTGCTGCTAAACAAAACTTAAAAACCATTCTTCTATTCCAGCTCCTTAATTTTATGGATGAGGCAATTTAGACTCTAAATAGTGACCTGGCTAAACAGATATTAACGAAAGGGTTCCCGGAATCCTAGCAACTGACAATTAAATCTAGCTTCTTCCCATTTTGCCATGATAGTCTTAAAACTAAATGCATATATATTTTATATGTTATTTTTAAGTTGTTTTGTTTAAAATGATGGGAAGAGAAATTGTTAATTTTGCACTTAGGCCATTAAATTAAGAAAGAATGAATAAAACAATGGTTAGGATTTGCATATTGGTAACAATGGCAACCTTCTGAATTGCTTTCATTTTGCTGAGTTCAGTGATTGTGTTCTGTGAATTAATTCTTTTGTGGAAAGCTATTGAAAGATCAAGGAATTTAGAAAACAAAACAACAGACAAGCGTGCTGTTTCATATCTATTTGTACATAGAAGGTTCAAAGTGAGATTGTTTACATCACAAGTCTTGATGACATTTTATTTGCTTTTTAGAAGAAAGATAGTATTCAAAAATGATTATATAATCATGCAGATAAGATGTTGCAGTCATGAATGAACTGTTCTGAGAGAAAGACCAAGAAGAAAAACCACATTACAATTTTGAGCTGGGTTTGGTTGGCAAGTGTCTTCACAAGACTTGAAAATAGAGCCCTATTTGATTCCTACAGAGAAAAAAAAAAAAAAAAAAAGCTTCAGCCAGCCATGCACATTTCAAATTTGCTGTCTCCTGTGGAAGTTTCAGTATTTTCCTGCCAAATTGAGGGTATGAAAACAAGACGAAAGGGAGGGATGAACTCTAGTTTTTCCATTTTTCTTAACCTTGACCTTTCTCTTAATGCCATACTCCTTTTTCTTATCCAAACGCTCCTTGAATGAAGAAAATGAACAGGAAGAAATGGAGGAACAGACTCAAAGTACGCTCACAAATTATTTGCTACAGTGAGCTTTGGGGCAGCGTAATTAATGCCTCTAACATGAAAATTACAACATTATGTCTTGCTTTCTCTACTACTGGAACTTCTTCAACATATAATTTTAAAAGTAATAGTGTTAGTGAAAGTTACAATTACCTCCTTTATGGAGTGAAGCAGAACTATAGAAAATATTGTCCTTTCATCTGTAATAGTTGCTTAAGATAACAGAGATAATTCCATCTGAAATTTCACTATACTGTAGTATATGACTCCTACTATTTTAAATATGCTCTCCAAGTATTTTTCATATGGCTAGTTTCCCACCCCAACCCCTGGCTTTCATTCTTTGGTTTAAAAGAAATTTTAAATTAGTAGGAATAGTACAACTAAAATATTTGATTAATAGAAAGGAGATAAGCAAAGACACTTAACCAAACAACAACAAAAAAAGTTAAACCAAACAATAAAAAAAAGTAAAGGCCCTTACACGTTCTCTGCTTTTATTCTTATTTTGGTTTGATTCATCCTGCTTCTGGTTTTCTTCCAGAGAAATTTTAAATTTTGATATTTTTGTGTCACTTGAGATATAAGCCTAGCATTAAATATAATATAAAACCATAAAATATCAAGTTTTTATACATAGAATATTTGCATTGTAACCAGTTAGTATTATAATGCTATATTGAGAGAGAGTAACCAGTTAGATGACTTTGATGACTTGAGGTTTTTTTTTTTCCTCTAAAACATGCTCCACTAATCTTATTTAAACATTTATGAATGTTAAAACTTACAAGTAATAATATTTAAATGGTAGGTATAATGTAATGGGTTATGAGCTTGACCTGTAGGATAACACAGGCCTTATTTGCATGTATCTTCGATGAAGATATTGAATATCTCTTAGTCTCAGTGTCTTCACCTGTGAAATGAGATACTGTTATTCCTACATGATAAAGGTGTTGTGAGAATTAAATGACATGGCACACACAAAATACTCAGCGTAGCGTAAGCATTCAGCCTCATTAGCTGTTATATTCATCATTATCTCCTAGATTCAAAGGTATAAAACTGGCAAAGAGCCTATCCATATTTCAAGTTAGCAAGTAACTTTCTTGGATGCAGAAATTATATTCTGCAGCATAAAGGTTTAAGGCAAATGGAGAAATTCATCTTAATTCAAGTTTGGGTTGAACACCTTTGGGAGCCAAGTCCTCATATTTAATGCAAGCAAAATGTCTTTATGAAAACAAAATATCCCTTCGGTATAAAAATCTTTTCTTCTGCATGTCAGATTACAAAAATGTATGTTTCAATTCTTACTAAAAATATAAATAATCTGTCTCTCTTTCTTTCCATTCCATAAGAGTTACTAGAGCTTTGCTTTAATAGCATTGACAGTTATTTGTGAAAGGAACAAACATTCCTCTTTGAAGGGCAAGCCATTGTGTTACTGGAAATTTGTTGTATTTGTCATAATAAAGAGAGTTTTACAACAAGAATGAATAGTTAGGGCATTATAAAGGCAACCAAAATAGTTGGCCTACCTATGATGATCCGTTCTAACCTCCCATATTGCTCTACAAATACAGCAGTGAATTAACCCACGTATGTCTGCTGTTCCGTTATTGGAACGCTAAGCTTGTGGGAGTTATTTATATCCTACTGCTTAAGGTCATTGCCAAGGTCTGATTTTTCACACACAAAAAACCGCAACCTCTGGCATAGATGGATTAAGGGTTCTAGTCTCAACCTGCCTCTGAAGTGATGTATGAATCTGGTCTCATGTCTTTTAACCTACCCAGCACTCAAGTTTCCTTATTTGTTAAATACCTATAAGTATAGCTAAACCTATATCTCATGGAGAAAGGGATAAAAGAAGATTTTTACAAAGCACTAATGAAAGTAGCCAGGAGCCCAGAAATCCCCAGAAGGAGCCTCTGTACCTTGTGAGTGGACTTTCCTGATTCCTGGATACATTTATTCTTGTGTTGTCAAGGAAAAAATGGGAGAAGAATATTGAGGCAAGCATTGATTTGAGGCATTCGAAAGAAATGCTTTGGAACCTTGAAAATTGTCAAGCCAGCTCTGAAGATCCAATTAAGCAAGAAAGTTTTAATTATTCTCATTCCAGCTCCATGGAATAAGAAGGAAGATGAGCACGTCAGACCAGGGCTGGATAACCCAAGACACAACCTAAGAACATTAAGAACATGCTTATGCATGAAAAATAAGGACCATCTAGAAATAAATAAATAAATAACAAAGTTGAACATAAAGTAGTTTCATAGTAGTCATCAGAATGTTGTTTTATTTTGAATTGCATAGCCAACTAGATGGACACCATATACTTTTTTAGTCCTTAGGGCTCCTAAAGATTTAAAAATAGGAACTTCCAAATATTTACTTTTCTGTTCCTATTTCTTGACTCTCTCTATTTCTGTCTTTTTCTCTTTCCTATCTTCTTTTCTTCATTTTTTCCCTTTATTTTTAACTACCTTCCTCTGTTAATTCCTCTTTACCTCTTTCTTCCCCTCAACTATTTTCTTCAATACTTTCCTCCTTTCTTTTTTCTTAAAGTTCTAGCTACATTTTTATTCTCCCACAATTTTGAAACAATGGAGGGACTGTCTTCTTTAGAAACATTTGCTTGAGGCCAGGAGCAGTGGCTCATGCCTGTAATCCCAACACTTTGGAGGCCGAGGCAGGTGGATCACGAGGTCAAGAGTTCGAGACCAGCCTGGCCAACATGGTGAAACCCCATCTCTACTAAAAATACAAAAATTAGCTGGGCGCGGTGGCAGGCGCCTGTAATCCCAGCTACTCAGGAGGCTGAGGCAGGAGAATAGCTTGATCTGGGAGGCAGAGGTTACGGTGAGCCAAGATGGCACCACTGCTCACCAGCCTGGGCAACAGAGCAAGACTCAGTCTCAAAAAGCAAAAAACAAAACCAAAAGCAAATATTTGCCTGTCAGCTGAACAATTCTATTAGTAATCCATATATGAGCACATGAGTTAAGAGTTGGAATCGGGAATTTCAAGTGGCAAGGATGGTGGATATCAAAGAAAAAGATATCTGAGATTGTTTTGTCTAAATATAATTGATAACATCATAGATATTAGAAGATACAAGCCTTAAAATGTTTTCATCCGTATTTCATCTCTTTGTATTAATAAAGCCAAATAATTTTAAAGAGAGAGGATTCCATTTAAACCGTAACACCAGTAACAGCCCCCACTTTCACCCACTCTCCCATTAGAATGAGATGTTTTCAAACTGTGTTTCAGAGATTGGGAAGGAAGTGTGAGTTCTCTTGGCAAGGAAAAACGTAGAGGTGGAAGCACAGCTCATTATTTTTGTACTCAGAAAGTACTGCACAATTGGTTTCTTAGCATCAGTTGAAATGGAAAGAATTGCTTTTCACTTTGTTTATTTAAGAGTCTATCATTACATTATATTCTTATTATCTTAAATGCTGTATGGTGAACCCTGACTGCCTGCTGTCCTGCACACATAAAACATTTGCTATTCATTCTTTATGCCCATGTGGCATATTGTACATATATAGTGATCTATCTAAATTAGCTAGTGTTTTAGAAAACCTTTATAATCTAAAATGGTAGCAAATTCCCACTTTCTAACTCTTTCTTAGGAAGAAGGTCCAAAATGTTTAAGAATTAAAAGTCAAAGTTGTTGAGTGAGATCCTTTTTATCTTGTTGCATTTGTATCTTTTGTTTTGTAATTTCTAAAATTAATATATGTTAAAATTGGCTATATTTTGGATGTACAATTCTGAATTTTCACCACCTCTGTAATCAGGATATGGGACAGTTCCATCAACCCCCAAAATTCTCTTGATCTCCTTGACAAACTCAGAAAGCAATTCTCCCATCTCCTCAGAAAGTCTAACCCTGGCTGCTAAGACAGTGGAGTTTGAGAGTGGGCAGGAACCAGATGTCTTACATTGTAATAGGTGTTCTTTCACTCCCTCCATTTTAATACTGCTTTCAGCTCTGTCTAGTGTCCCTCAATTCAGCGTTTTCTCTAGAAAGTAAACACTTGGTTTTCTCTTTATATTTACTCCTCACCTTATTTTGCTAGGGTAAATTTCTGCTTTTAATTTTATTCTTAAAAATTTTAATTGTGACCTAAAACTTTACTAATTTGTGTGAATCCTCTATAGGTTTCTTTTTATCATGGTAAAATATGTTTAACATAAAACTTACCATGTTAACCGTTTTTATGTACACAGTTCAATGGCATTACGTACATTTACACTGTTGTACAACCATCACCACTACCCGTCTCCAGAACGTTTCATCATCCCAAACTGAAACTACATACCCATTTTTTAAGAAGTCCTCATTCTCCCATCTGCTCACCTCTGGTAACCAGTGTTCTACCTTCACTCTCTATGAATTTAGCTATTCTAGGTACCTCATATTACTTAATCATACAGTATTTGGCCTTCCATATTTAATTTTATTCATTTAACATAATGTCTTCAATATTTATCCATCTTGTAGCATGTGTTAGAATTCCATGCCTTTTAAGATTGCATAATATTCCATTGTATCTATGTACCACATTTTGTTTATTGATTCATCCATCTGTGGACATTTGAGTTATTTCTACCTTTGGGCTATGATGACAAATGCTGCTATGAACATTGGATATACACATATATCTTCTAGATCCTGCTTTCAATCCATTTTTGGTATATACCCAAAAGTGGAATTGCTAGATCATGTGGTAATTCTGTGTTTCTTTTTGTATAATTGTTACCCTAATGGATGTGAGGTGATATCTAATTGTGATTTGGGTTTGCATTTCATTAATTATTAGTGATGTTAGGTATATTTTTGTATATTTGTTGGCCAATTTTATATCTTTTTTGTAGAAATGTGAATAAGATTATTTTTGATAAAACTTCTGGGAATTGATTCCTAGATAATATTTACTTTGTAATATTTCTCACTTTAGGTGGGCCTTTTATATTTCTTGAATGAAAGAGGGATAAATGAACAAGTAAATGAATAACACTTTCTAATTACCATCTGGAGCATTTGAGTCTTAGTAACTGCTAGAGTTGCTACTTGGGGCAGTTTCCTTACCTGATTGTAAGGCTACATCTTATAATCTAGAAATAAGGATAGTAATATTTCCTTCCCCATGGTATTGTTATGCAAGTTAATGCGCAAAACTCTTAACACAGTAACACATCAAGATCAAATTAAAATTTGCTAATAAAAATATATCAATCAGTGTTTATAATTATCAAATACATTTGTCTTATAATAATACATAAATGCTGTATGCTTCTGTCTCTACTGTTCATATGTAAGGAGTACTCTTTTATAATTAAAATATTTTTTAAAAGTATAAACTTCACAGGATCTAACTCAGTACCTTTCAAAAAATGTTTTTGCTGACTGAATAAAAGAATGAATGAATGTATATGCATGTGTGTGCCGGTGTCCTGCACACACACAAACACAACTTTGTTGCATTTGGCCTGTCTGATGTTGTTTTTCTCATTACTACCCTTGAATCCAAAGTATGCATTGCCTCAGACTATTGGATTGATCTTTAAAGGAACTTTAAGTCTTCTGGAAAGGTATCGAGTTAAAAAAAAAAAGGTGGCAAAAGTTTTTTTTTTTTTTTAATGGCTAAAATAATAGAATATAGATGAGTTTATCTGAATTTTGTTTCTGATTTTCTGATTCATTCTGTGGCATTAACAATACCATATCTCTGATTTTCTGTCAATAAAATAATAGAAATACTATTTACCAATTAATGATGATATAGCATAGTATTTAAGTAGGATTTTGTGAATCTTTTATTAAAGTTTATGGAAGTGTGATATACAGGATCAATGGTAGGTTGGCACAGTGTTGATATATTTTAATGGGTAAATTTTCCCAATTGTGTGCTACTGGAAAAATATCTGTTTCTTGTACTAAAATATTTTCAGTTTAAATCAGATGGGTTTTTCTTCATTTAAAAAAAATCACCCTTTTTATTTTCAAATTCGCCGAGATCTGAGGTTGGAGTTCACACACTGAGATCTGAGGTTGGAGTTCACACACTGATATCAACCAAACATTGAAGTGCAGGATCAGAAAAGGAATAAGGGATGATCCAAATAAAAAAGAGAAATATTAGATTTTTTAAAAAAAGCTAATTTGTCACTTCACTCATTGAATATGAACTGAATAGACTTCTAACCCTTAAAATACTTTTTTTTTTCCTCTTTTTATTGCCTGGAATCTTAAGAGCTTTATCATTTGCAGTCATAAAATGAAAATATACACCAAACCCTCAAAGGGCAAGTATGAAATTAAATTATATTTGGGCAGCTGTAACCTTTTAAAACGATCAGATTCCAGTTAATGTATTTCTTCCTGTTCCAAGTGCTGCCATGGTGTTTGATGGTGGGAAGCAGTCCAAAGGGCATTGGGAGATAATAAATTCACTGTAAATTTCACCCCAAGGCATGTCTTGATACACCAAGGCCTCCATTTAGCAAGGCTGACCTAAAACTCTTGTCACATCCAAAGGTCATTTAGGTTGGGGTTGGTGTGTCCCATCTATCTTTTCTTGATGTAAAGAGTGACAGTTGAAACAGGATTGAGCTCATAAACAGTCATCTGAATATGAAAAAGAAGCTAGCTTTGGAATAGGAAGGGAAAGTGAAGAGAGAACTACCTTTTACGGTGTGACTAGCAAATGCCGTGGTTTTTGCAAAGTTAGTGAAGGGTGGGTTGATCTCATAGCTCTTGTTTCAGAGCATTCTTTAACTGGGAAGGCATTACTGGATTTGGTTGATTTAGGGTCTGGTACTCTTTCCTCTTCTATTTATATTTGTCTCCAAAGCTGGGAGTATGTTAAGTATTTTTTAAAGAATCTAATATTTCCAACCTTCTTTTACTTTAAAATCACAATATTCCTTCCCCCCTTTGCACCTGTTCTCTTTAGTTCATATACCAACACATGGGAATAAAAAAGGAGGAAACGGTTTTAGAGAAATAAAGCCTAATGTGGTCCTGGAAAACAGTGATTTTTTTCTAATGCCCTCTTAATCATGCATTTTTTTATTGTGGTAAAATATGTATAACATAAAATTTACATTTTAACCACTTTTAAGTATACAGTTCTGTGTAGCATTATATACAATGTTATATAACCATCACCACTTTCTGTGTCCAGTACATTTTCATCATGCAAAATAGAACCTCTGTATTCATTAATTATTTCGTATTTCTTATTTCCTTTTCCCCCATCCCCTGATAAGCTCTATTCTACTTTCTGTCTCTATGAATTTGCATATCCTAAGTACCTTGTATAAATGTAGTCATACGTTATTTGTCCTTTTGTGACTGGTTTATGTCATTTAGCATAATATTTTCAAGGTTCATCCATGTTGTCGCATGTATCCCTCAAATACACACTTTCAGAATGACTTTAGTTCTCTCAAAAACAACATTTACTTATAAATGTCAAGAATTGTGGATATATAACTTCTCAATTATAATAATCATAACTAATATGTAGTGTCAAATAGAGAAATATTAAACAACTATGTGACAAATAATGAAAGATTAAATTATTGCAAATCTTCTTGGGAAAAAATTTAAAAATCCTTTCATGAAAGCAGAGATAGTTATTTACTAATTATTTAGAGTAGTGCTTGGCACATAATAGGTCCCCAGTAAATATTTATTAAATTAATGCATCAATTTAAGGCAGGAGAGCAGAAGTTAAGAGTTTTTTCTCTGTACTACTTCGTTGGTACATGAGAAATAGGTCCTGTGAAATTGAAAATGAAGCCTATTGTGATCAAAAAAGTCAATGAAAGTAAAAATGAATTGTAAATACAAGGCGCTATTGGAGTGTATTATTGTTATTTTAATTGATTTATGAGTTACCTGTGTTGGGGTGGTGAAAAGGACTCATTTTTGCTCTACCTTTTTCTTTTTCAAATGATCTAGAAAAATTGAGGTTGGCCACCATGAATTTACTCAAAGCACAGAGTTTTTATATGATTAATTCTTCATATAAATTATACAAGAAAGAGCAGATATTTAAATAAAGATGAGGCTCAGAATGTTGAAAATTGTATATACAGATTTATTCTATAATCGATTTTAAATCAAGTTTAAATCTGTAAAAATGTGATTAGGTAGATATTACTTCAATTAAAAGCAGGTTGTAGGTGAAGCAAACCCTCCCAATCTATTCTCCGTATCGTGTGTAGACTAATCTAATAGAACTATAAACCTGATTCTGTCATTCCTCTTATTAAATTATTATCTATTCCCATCTACCTTTGTAGACATGTCTCCCACTGCGCTGCGTCTCACTGGTTTCTTTCTGATACTACGAACTTGTCATGTTTCCTCCCAGCACGTAGTTTTTCTGCCAGTCTTTTTCCTCCTGTATGTATGTAATTATATCAGCTCATCTTTCTGACCTCCGAGTATTCATAGTTGCAGGAAAGTCTTTCTTGCTTTGCCTGCCTGTAGTGTAGCTCTCGCTTGCATGCGCTTAGAGCACCATATACTTCTATTTTGTAGTATTTTGCACATTTGGGATTTTACTTTTCATTTGTGTAATTATTTCACTGATGGCTTTCTTATTCTACGTAAGCTCTATGGAGCTGAAGACCTAGAATGAAACTGGTACTTTATAATTTTTTTCAATGAATAAAAGCATGAATGGTAAAAGATAATAAGTATAACAGCTTTCTCCATATTTCATTGCCTTGTTTCCTACAATTATTTAAATGGTTAAAATAAGTATCAAATTGAGAAGAAAACCAAACTGAAGGGCTTTTTACTGGCAGTAGCCAAAAGGAAGTAAAAGGATGAAAGATGCCAGGAAAAATTTCCTGTTGGACACTTCACGTTTCTTGTTCTGTGTTCCCAATGCTATCGCTTTTATCAGAAGAGCGCAGCCTCCATAAAAAATGCTTTCTGAATTACCCTTCCCAAGTTTGTCTAACTCTTGGTTTTAGAGCACACAAATCCTACTACTATATTTAAAAGACCAGAAAAGAGGTTCCTAAGACATAGGCTAAGAGTTAGGAGCTCTGTAAAAAGTCAAAACGATTTGGATTCCAACTTTACCTTGGTCTCTTACCTATGCGACTTTGGACAGATGACTTTTATTCTCTCTTGGCCTCAATGTCCTGCTCCATAAAATAAAAATAATACCTATTTCCTAAGATTGTTGAGAAGGTTCCGAGAGATATCACATGGACATGTATCACAGTAAGCATTCTATAAACTTCAGCTGTTATGATTATTATTGCTGCTATTATTCTCTGTCCAGATTTCCCCTGAAATGTAGTTTTATTTGGCATAATTTGTATACTCAAAGAGCCCAAACTAATATTTATATGTGATACTTTCTTAATCTTAAAGGTTTATGAGGGAAGGAGGAAGAAAAAAGTAAGAGGGGAATCCATAGGAAGAAGTCCTTTTTTAAAACCTCTCATATGTGTTGTTTGTTAGTAATAACAGCAAAACAAAACAGCAAGCAAAACAACAACAATAAGAGCAAACTTAAGTGACTTTGTGGTTTCTTCAGGGAAAGTTGAATTCTGTTACTACTGACTCAAGGAGTCTTTCTCTCTTGACGCCTTTAACCCTTGGCCTTGGAAACTACTATTTTTGACTCAGAGTTCAGGGGAAATTCCTTTTTTCACTGGCCAGCAGATGGGGGATTCCACCTGTATCCCACTGCAAAAGAGATGAATTTAATCACGTAACGTTTTATTTGGAAAGCATTTTCCCATAGTAGCATTACATCACAGAAGAATTTCAGGGTTACTTGGACTTCTGATACTGCCAGTTGTTTAACCTTTGGCAAGTTACTGAACTGCTGTTCAATTCATTTTTCATTTTTCTCACTAAACTCACAAAGTTGTTGTGGTGATTCCTGAAATAGTATGCAAGCTTCTAGCAAAATGATTAACATCTCATAGTCATGGAGAAAATCTTGGTTATTGTACTTCCTCCCTCTATACGTTTCAAGTATTTGCAAGCCTCCAGCAAGTATGTACTGTGGAGGTACGTTTTTATGACATGCAAAATAATATATAGTCTGATTTAATATGAAATGACTTAGATTGTCTTTATATTGAGGTAGAATGCTATTTAAAAATGACTTGATTACTACCCTCCAATCTATTGGGATACATTGAACAGTGATTTCACAAATATGAACTTAGCCAAAGACAAGTGTTTGCTTTAGAACTCTTTCTGATAATACTATAATTCTGATAATACCCAAATTAAATAATGAAAATTGGTAACAACAGAAATTTTTTCTCCTGATGAACAAGCATTTCTCTTCTTACTGTTGCTTTGAAGGGAATTTCAGCAATATTTTTCTCTAAATTAAACTGATTAAAGATATAAGTGTAATCACTGATACATAAAGAAATTCGGAGAGTCTTCCAGCCAGTGTCCTTCTTACCTTGCCAAATGGAGATATATTTACTGGTTGGTGACCTCAGGAATAGATGCAGAGTGTTCATCCTCCCACAGTAATGAACAGCAAGTCTGGAGCGGCATAAAAAGGGTCAATCGAATAGGTCATACATCATATGGGGAGGCAGATGTTGGAACATATTGTAATGGATTACTGTGCAGTACATGAAGATGGCTTATGGAGTAGAAATACAGGGAGGGAGTAAGCGAAAGAGAAACTATCAGTTGGGGTGTTCTTACATGACTCTCACAAAATATATCTGGTTCTTTAAGGAACTGCTTCAATTATAAAAGTCAAAATGTTTTTTTCTAGCTGTTTAAGATTTACTGGTGTGTAATGAAGAAAGCCTTTTAAAACCCAGTGCATTTGAAGTGTTTCTTATTTATAGGCTTTAGTATCTGCAATGTGACAGAAACACCTGTGAAAAAGGTCTTAAGATTTAAGTAAGTTCAAATGTATCTGTAATTTTTAGCAGGATGCTATCTTCACACCCTCCTAACACTCCACCCCTCATTGATAGCTTCGTATTCCATCCAAGTATCACACTGAGTAAGACTGAATTTGGAATAGAAAAATCAAGATTGTCCATGTATTATTAATATTTGGTGATAGCAGCTTTAAATAAATTACATTATATCTTCTGTACATGTATTCACTATAGCTTTTTAACAGTAAAACTCAAACTATAGCCAGATGTAATTATTTACTTTTGTATCCAAGCTTTTCCAGGTTATATCAGACAAGAGTGATATTTTCAAGGAGGTGTGGGTCATAATAGTAATGTATGCCTTGGAGCCCATACCACCAAGCCCCCTATTTCACCAAGCATGCTTCCCAGTGGCTCACCTGTTTTCTCTGAAGGCAGAACATTTCATTGCTGAAGTTGGTAACATATTTCCCCTGATGGCTTATCCTCCTGACATCTTTTTGTTTGTTTTGTTTTTGCTTTTTTTTTTTTTTTTTTTTTTTGAGACAGAGTCTTGTTATATTGCCTAGGCCTGGAGTTCAGTGCCACAATCACAGCTCACTGCAGCCTTGAACTGCTGGGCTCAAGCAATCCCCCTGTCTCAGCATCCTAAGTAACTAGGACTGCACATGCCATTATGCCCAGCTAATTTTATTTTATTTTTAAGTTATTGTTGAGATGGGGTTTTGCTATGTTGCCCAGGCTCATCTCAAACTCCTGCGCTCAAGTGATCCTCCCACCTTGGCCTTTCAGAGTGCTAGGATTATAGGCTTGAGCCTCAGCTCAAGCCTTACCCAATCACTAACCTCTGGTGATACCAACTGACTCTTCGGCCTTTTGAGGCCTGTGTCCACTCAAGTCATTTTCTTGTTTGACCTGCTAATTCAAACCCTTATACACCCAACAGCTGCAACTTGTTTGTTTTTTAAATTATGCTGTATTGACATAACAGCTATTAGCTCCCCTTCATATGGATAAATCTGTAGCAAGTCTGAGTTTGTTCATTCTTTCATTGTAATACATTTTTTTCTTGACATCAAGTTTCATTAGAATTTGTGTACAAACACAAAAGATTTTAAATCTCCCAGATCATATGTATGTGAAGTTGCTCCTCCCAGTGACTCTAGGCCTTAGTATACCCTTCCTTACTCCCTTCAGGATGAATTCTTCCCCAGCAGGGACTCTAAACTGGAAATTAAGTGACAACCCTTCCCACCCTCCTCTAGGCACCTTTCCCCAATCACTTTTCCCCCATGGGCTTCATAGAATTGGGGAGGCAACAGGAGAAAGGTTTCACAATTGCAGCCTCCACCCACTTCTGTGGGTTAACCACTTAGGAGGTTAGCCGAGAACTATTTATTTCCATCTGTTGCCTACCCCTGTCCCGTTCCACTCAGGTTTGACCAAGAGTCTCAGTTCTGAGAGCTGGCTGTCAGCCCTGTCTACTCTTCATTTTTTTTTTTTTAATTTATTTATTATTATTATACTTTAAGTTGTAGGGTACATGTGCATAACGTGCAGGTTTGTTACATATGTATACTTGTGCCATGTTGGTGTGCTGCACCCATCAACTCGTCATTTACATCAGGTATAACTCCCAATGCAATCCCTCCCCCCTACCCCCTCCCCATGATAGGCCCCGGTGTGTGATGTTCCCCTTCCTGAGTCCAAGTGATCTCATTGTTCAGTTCCCACCTATGAGTGAGAACATGCGGTGTTTGGTTTTCTGTTCTTGCGATAGTTTGCTAAGAATGATGGTTTCCAGCTGCATCCATGTCCCTACAAAGGACACAAACTCATCCTTTTTGATGGCTGCATAGTATTCCATGGTGTATAAGTGCCACATTTTCTTAATCCAATCTGTCACTGATGGACATTTGGGTTGATTCCAAGTCTTTGCTATTGTGAATAGTGCTGCAATAAACATACGTGTGCATGTGTCTTTATAGCAGCATAATTTATAATCCTTTGGGTACATACCCAGTAATGGGATGGCTGGGTCATATGGTACATCTAGTTCTAGATCCTTGAGGAATCGCCATACTGTTTTCCATAATGGTTGAACTAGTTTACAATCCCACCAACAGTGTAAAAGCGTTCCTATTTCTCCACATCCTCTCCAGCACCTGTTGTTTCCTGACTTTTTAATGATCGCCATTCTAACTGGTGTGAGATGGTATCTCATTGTGGTTTTGATTTGCATTTCTCTGATGGCCAGAAACTACCATCAGAGTGAACAGGCAACCTACAGAATGGGAGAAAATTTTTGCAATCTACTCATCTGACAAAGGGCTAATATCCAGAACCTACAAAGAACTCAAACAAATTTACAAGAAAAAAACAAACAACCCCATCAAAAAGTGGGCAAAGGATATGAACAGACATTTCTCAAAAGAAGACATTCATACTCTTCATTTTTTGCAGGAGTCACCTTAGTGGTTAATGAAAGTCGTCAATGTTCAGAGTCCTACCTTGGCATGCCCAGTATTCCTTGATGGATACAAAGAACACATATCCCTTTAGAAGCCTCGTTGTACTTCTCCTCTGTTAGGATTTTTGAAAATTAAAGAATAAAAAATTACTTTTTGTGTAAGTATATAAAAAATTCATTTGAGAGGAAACTATTTGTATTACCTTTTTCCACCATTATGTTGTTTATTATTATGAATATTTTGATAATAGCTATATAGTACTATTAAACCAGACTCTTGCACAGTCTCTCTGATAGGTTTTGAATTTGACCCTTTAAAGTCAAATTCAAATATATAAAGAAGTTTTACAACTCAATAATAAGACAGCTCAATTTGTAAAATATATTATGGGATATAAATACAATCCTATTAGTGGGTATATACCTAAAGAAATACAAATTGGATAAATGTGGTACATATACACCATGGAATACTATATAGCCATAAAAAAGAATGAGATCATGTCATTCAAAGGAACGTAAATGGAACTGGAAGCCATTATTGTTAGCAAACTAGCACAGGAACAGAAAAACAAATACTGCATGTTCTCTCCTATAAGTGAGAGCTAAATGATAAGAACTTATGGACACACAGAGGGGAACAATAGTCACTGGGGCCTATTTGAAGGTAGAGAGTGGGAAGAGGGAGAAGAGCAGAAAAAATAACAATTGGGTACTAGACTTAATATCTGGGTGACAAAATAATCTGTACAACAATGCCCCCGACACAAGTTTACCTATATATATATATCAAGCCCGCACATGTACCCCTGGACCTAAAAAATAAAAAAAAATTTAAATAAAATTCAAATATATAAGTAATTCTTACAATTCAATAATAAGACAGCTTAATTTTTTTTAAAAGAGCAAAAGATCTGAATGCATATTTTACCAAAAAAGACAGGAATGGCTAATCAGTACATGAAAAGATGCTCAACATCATTAGAGAAATGCAAAATTAAAACTACAATGAGATACCACTTCATACCTGCTAAAATCATTATAATTAAAAAGACAATACCAAGTACTGATGAAAATATAAGGCCGGGTGCGGTGGCTCATGCCTGTAATCCCAGCACTTTGGGAGGCCGAGGCAGGTGGATCACAAGATCAGGAGTTCAAGACCAGCCTGACCAACGTAGTGAAACCCCATCTCTACTAAAAATACAAAAAGATTAGCTGGGCGTGGTGGTGGGCGCCTGTAATCCCAGCTACTCAGGAGGCTGAGACAGGAGAGTTGTTTTAACCCAGGAGGCAGAGGTTGCAGTGAGCAGAGATCGTGCCACAGGTACTCCAGCCTGGGTGACAGAGTGAGACTCTGTTTCCAAAAAAAAAAAAGAAAGAAAATATAGAGAAACCGGAATTCTCATACATTGCTATGGAAATGAAAGATGGTTCAGCCACTTCAGAAAAGTTTGACAATTTCCTTAGAAGGTAAACATGAAGATACCACATTACTCAACAAATCCAATCCTAGGACATGGATAAGCAGGAGTAATGAAAACACACAAAGACTTGTACAGGAATGTTCATAGCAGGATTATTCACTGGAAAATTGGAAAAAGTCATCCAAATATCCATCAACTAGATAAATGGATAAACAAATATTATACACCCATGCAAAGAAATACTTTTCAACAATACAATAACAGGCTACTGATACATGCTACACCTTGGAGAGAATTCAAAAATGTTACACTAAGTGAAAGAAACCAGATCTCTTTTTCTATAGTCTCTTCCAGCATTGCCCCAGTAGTGGGGACTACAAAATAGCGTTACCTCACATCTGGCCAAGGAGACATAGCAGGAATGTGTTATTTCATTTTAAAAAGGGAGAGGAAGGTCTTCTGTTGTGTACAGAAAAGCCTTAAATTTTAATAAACATACTTTGTTGGTTGATTTGAAGGTTAACCTTATGGCTTTGCATGTTTTGTTCCTTCTGCCTGGAATATTCTTGCATTTTAACTTCATCCTGCACTTCCTTGAGGACATACGTAGCAGGACTGAAGCTGTGTCAGATCCTGGCCCCCACTTCAGAAGCCTTTACAAGTCAGTTGAGGTCAAGACGATGAGCCTATTTAGAACAGAAACCACTTCTTGTCTCTTGAATGGAGCTAGGGGTGGGAAGAGGAGGGACACAGGTGCACACCCAAACCTGCTGTCCTTGTGCCACCAGGTTTAACATTGAGCTGCAAGGAGAGCAAGAATTCTAGATTCAAAGCTGTCCTCCAGATTTCAAAACTGAAGGTCCGTAGTCATTAAATATTAACTTCCTATTCCTCCCTCTCCCGAGCCCCTGACAACCACCATTCTGCTTTCTGCCTCTATGAATTTAATTTCTCTAGGTAATTCATGTAAGTGGAATCATACTATATTTGTTATTTGGTGAGTGGCTTGTTTGCTTAGCATAGCATGATACCTTTAAGGTTTATCCATGATGTACCATGTGCCAGAATTTCATTTCTTTCTAAGGCTGAATAATACTTCATTGCATGTATATAGCATATTTTGTTTATCCATTTATCCATCAATGGACATTTGAATTGTTTCTACCTTTGGGCTATTGTGAATAATTCTGCTATGAACATCGGTGTACAGATCTCTTTTTGAGATCCTGCTTTCAGTTCTTTTTTGTATATGACCAAAAGTAAAATTACCAGGTTATATAGTAATTCCATCTTTAATTTTTTGAGGAACCACCATATTTTTCACAGTGGCAGGAGCATTACACAGTCCCACCAGTGATATACAAGTTTCCAATTCCTCCACACCCTTGCCAGCATTTGTTATTTTCTGGTGCTTTTTTTTTTTGATAGTAGCCTTCCTAGTGGGTGTGAAGCAGTATCTCTTCTGCTTTTGATTGCATCCAGGTCATTTTGCAAATAGGTTTGTCAAGATGGGAGAATGAAACATGTTTAATTAGACAGTTCATTAACTTGACTTATGAATTATACATTTTTGTACATTCAACATGTGAGTTCCTGTCTCTGCTTTTGTCCTGGTATTCAGTGCATTTAAGGCCTATCCTAGTTTTCACACATTACACTTAAAGAACATGCAAAAGAAATGCTGATAATGTTACGGAAAGTCCCTGTTTAAACTCAAGTTGCTATGATAATTTTCTGTGAAAAAACATTATGAAAAATAATGTGCAAAGCAAATTTATTCACACTGAAACATGCTGCTATGTTTTGCAAGATTTTCTCCAGTACATTAGTTTCTCTTTAAACTCCACATTTAAGTTACATTAAGAAGCTGAAATTAAGCTATAAAGATAACACTTATGGAGCCTTGAAATTGCTTTTTGAATTTTTCCTCACAAATGATATGCCCTGTTCCTCCTCTTGAAAACAGGAAAAGAAAGAAGAAATAAACAAATACTTTTCCATCAAATATATATAGTATATATCTTTTTAGGTTTTATTTAAACTTTAACAGTTCATATTCAACTGTTTTTAAAAATCATAATAGATGACATATATTTTAAAATCTCTATTCCAAATGTTTAACACATTGCACGTATGTTAATAGTTCTTGCCATATTTCAAACCCTGGACTGAAAAGAAATCTTCCATTTTTATATGTATGTTTGACCTGGGAGAAGCTATTAATCAGCAAGATTTTAGCTCTAAAATGTTCTTTTAGAAGATGTAAGTCTATATATTTGCTTATGTACAATTTTAGAAGTGACAGCTATTTATTTTTGAGTGAGGACTTTATCACTGAGCATGAAAAAGGATTACAACTTTTTCCTTATGCCTACTTAAACTCTTGGGGTAAACTAAACAATCTCATTGGTCACATTTTATTAAATACTTAAAAATCTCAATTACCTGACTTGGATTATATGAATGTATCAAATTATAACATGTACCCTCAAAATATGTACATCTAATATATAGCAATAAAATATATTAAAAATATGTAAAATTTATTTATATTCATTTATGACATACCTCTTCTTTCTCTGTTTTATATACTGGTGTTTGATATGAGATTGCACTTGCAGAAAAGGATAATACTTACAAAAATAATTTTAAACAATTTCACAAAAAAACAGTATTAAGTGGTATGCATGCACTTAGCACTCTCCATTCAGATAATGACAGTGTAAAAAGTTCACAAATTATGTTTAGGAATCAGTATATTTTATCACACAGTATTTAAGAAAGACATATTTCAGTTGTAATCTTACTGTTCTTCTTCTTTTTTTAATTTAAAATGCCTTTTGTGCCCAGCTCTCCTATGAAGTTTAACGAAGTTGGTGATTTGGGGAGAAGAAATGTAAGGAGGGTGAAAAGGGGGAGAGTAAGGGTAGAGAGAAGATGGTGGACATAACTTGTTTTGCACTGTCTTCACAATAAAGTAGAAATAGCTCCATCTCCTAATCCGTGCCTGAAGTAAAGGAAAATAGTTGGATCAAACCATACACTGTCATATGCTGCTGGCTCCTGAGTAAGTGACTGTATATGGCATCATCTCTGCCTCCTGTGCCTTTATCCAGATTGACTGGGCACACAAAAGGGAGACCTGTAGAAAGATCCCAGTTAAAATAAAAATTAAAGACCCAGGAATACCGCTTCTGGGCATGTATCCAAAGGAAATGAAAGCAGCACGTTGAAGAGATATCTGTACTCCGATGTTGATTGCAGCATTATTTACGATAACCAAGACATGGAATCAACCTTATTGTCCATCAGTAGATGAATGGATACAGAAAACGTGATATGTGTGTATACACACACACACACACACACACACACACACACACACAGGAATACTTTTCAGCACTGAAAAAAAAGAAAATCCTGTTATTTGTGAAAACATGGATCAACCTGAAGGATGTTCTGTTAAGTGAAATAAGCAAGGCACAGACAGACAAATACCATGTGATCTCATTTACCCGTGTAATCTGAAACAGCCAAACTCATGAAAGTAGAGAGTAGAATAGTGATTACCAGGGTAGAAGGTAAGGGGGACTGAGGAGATACTGGTCAAGTAATAATTTTTAAAAATAGAAAATTAAACTTTGAGCAAGCTAAAAAGATGCCAAAGAAAGAGCTTATACCTGCCAGCAACCATAACTACTACTAAATATCTTTTACTTTCTAAATAGCAAGTATTTAAGATTCAGCAAATAAATCATGTATATTTATTTATCAAAAAGAAGGCATTTGTCATCTGTCTTTTCCAAAATATTTCAGAATATCCATATGCTTCAACTCTTGGTTCTGTTGTCTTTTGAAAAGATACTTTAACTTTTTTCAAATAATCTTCACCCATTTTTGGTATTTATTTTGCAAACAGAAATTCAGTTACTGTTATGATTATGACTACAATGAGGGTATTAACAATCTATTTTGTTCTTATGCTGATAAGATTTAAATTCATTTTTTTCTCTCAAGCAAATGAAATGAGTGAATGAATATGAATTTTTTCTGTATTATTAATGAGCCCTTCTTTCTAATTCTTCAGATTGTAAAAGCATTCCAAATTCCTTTCGGATTTTAAAAATTTGTTTCGTGTATAGTCACTATCATTATGAAATACATTAAATATGTACAAAAGATCTATATTAATATTTTACATAGTCAATTTCTGCATTTGTTCAATTTTACTGTTCCTCGTTTTTAAAATTTTCTGATAAAGCATTGATTAGCAGGGACATAATCTCTGCCTTCAAGGGGTTTACTGGTCAGTAAATGATTTGGGGCAACAAATCTTGATAGATATTTTTGTCAGTGCCTAATGCACTGAATCCAAATACTCCAGATGGCAGTTAGACAGTGGACTAGTAGTCATTGAGAGAAGTTGTGTTTTTAGCAATTTCGGGAAAGTACGCTATTACAGAAAAGTGGCAAGAATTTATCACCTCTAGGAATTAATGACATAGACTAGCTTAGAATTTAAATAAGCTGTTTGTAGAATTTTTCTACTCCTCACACTGAAAAGTACTTGTTTAAGGTATCTTCATATAAAATAGGTATCTTCATATAAAAGCACGGTTGATTTAACACTATTGATTCTAACCATAGCATAAAAGCTATGTCGTCCAAATACAATTATACTATTTTTTCCCCCAAATAGCAACAATTAATTAGTACAAGTTAAAATATCTGTTATCCTACCAGACCTTTTCTGGCCCCATAGTGGGCCATTAGAGATGAACAGAAAGAATGCCTGTTAATGAACTGCCAGCCCACTGCCCAACAGCGCTTTGGTGCACATAATAATAAATTACAAGAAAAACTGATTAGACTTGAGTAAGTTAGATACAATTCAAGCTTATGTTGTTGGTGGTGGAGAACATCACACTTTTCATAATATTTTTAAAGTGTTTTAATGAGCCACACTTTAGGGGAAGTTCATGATTGAATGCATCTAGTCATTCAGGGAAATCCTTTCTGTGTGAATTAATTATTCCTTTGTCAAGAAGGAAAGAAAGAAATAAAAGAAAAATATAGTGTATGTGTTTTGTTTTTCTTTAAAGGATAATATGATGAATATGCACAAATGAGAATAGATGATTGGTGAGAATACTTACATACTTATGAAGATTGTATATAAATTGTATTATCATCCTGTTCCTCTGTTTCTCCTTTCTTTTCCCCAGTTAATTGGCAATTTTTATGTGCCCAGTGTGCTATGAACTTGAAATTATTTTTTCCATCTTCATTTCACAACTGTTACTGCAACTCAAGTTCTTATGATCAGAATTATCACTGTTAAATGTTGATAACCTCATAGCTGATATTTCTGTATTATCGACATTCTAGCTAAAAACATTATATCTATTGCTCTCAGTCGGTGGTTTTCTCTTACTACATTTTCAATGAAAACTCTCTTGCTTATGTTTCAAAAGCTTTCCTAAGGTGAATGTAGCCTACAAAACTAATGTTATTTTCCTCTAACATGACTATGTATGCACTGTCCTTTCTACCACTCACTGTTCCACACCAACCTCTATATTTCCTTTGCTGCAACTAGCTCATTCCTGCTCTCATGCCTTTCATTTAATTGTACTCCCTTCCTAGAATATTACCTCCTTTTCCTATGTCCACCTTAACTCCATCTCTTCTATGAAAACATACCTGAGTGCACTGATGCATTTCTTCTCTCTAACACCTTCAACAGTGACATACAGTTACAGTACACTTATAGTCTCATTGTTTTCTGTTTATCAGTCTTGACTTAAGGCAGATACTATGTTTGTACACTTTCTGTCTCCTCTGCTATTTTTTTTTTGGGGGGGGAGGGGGTGAGGTCTCACTATGTTGCCCAGGCTGGTCTCAAACTCCTGGGCTCAAAAAGTCCTCCTGTCTCTGCCTCCCAAAGTGCTGAGATTACAGGTGTGAGCCACCAAACCTGGCTCAGCTCAGCCTTTTCTGTTTAGTGTTATCTGTTTGTTTCTGATGTTTTAGACAACTTCACTGTCATAAAAATACATTCATCATAATATACCTTATGTTTAACTTTGGGTTTTATCTGTCATTATGTAAAGAAAGATGCTAACCAGATTTTCTCTTTAAGACATACATAGAAACATAAGTGGATTATATAGTTCTCCAGATGCTTTTTACTTCGGGTCACCTTCTAGTAGTCACTAGATTTCATGGCCCTTTCCCCTGTACAAGGTCAACCAAAGGTTCTGTGACTGTCGACTTCACTCAGGGTAAACACCTGTTATTAGGCTGGATTTTGCTTCAAGAACATTTAATAAAAGAAGGAAACTGTTCATCATTTCTTGGCTTCTTTGTTTTAAAATCAATGCTACACATATTTTAGTGGATAGAAAAAGGAGCATAATTTTTTAAAACTTTGAATTAAAATAAGTCACAGCAGCATTTAAAAAAGTTATCCACTCTTACATATATAGCCAGATAGAAGAATTATTGTCAGCTTCTTTAATTTTGCTGAAATTTCCTATTAATTTGTGAATGGCTAAGGTAGAACACAAGAGTATTAAAATTCCTGATCTTATCTGTGCAGACTCAAAGTATGTTAAATTCTCTAGGACGGGGTTCATTTTTGCTTTTGTATTATAATGTAACTTTTAAGAAAATATATCTGTGACACAAAATGTGTTGAAATAGATATTTCCTGGCCTTATTTCAATACCTTGGCACACCAGGAAAATTTGATATGCTTGGTGGAAAATGCAATGATGTGGGAATAGTGGAAACCTGATCACAGTTGGGTAAGAGTAATTCTAAAATTTGTCCTCTTGCACAGAAGCCAAATATGAGAAAGAGATTATGGGCAATTTGGGGTAGAGAAGAGCACCCTAATGTTAGCCACCCTCGAACTGAATAGCAGGCTTATCTCTCATCATAAATTACATTAAGTCTCTGTATTCTATAGAAATACCAGCAAGGCAAATGATATCATACTGTTATTATAGAAATATTAGCATATTTAACTGGGTCTATCTCTTTTACAAATGTTTCTTCCCTTTCAACTCAAAAGCATTTCTTTTAGGACAATTTAACTCAGATACACCTTAATTCCATATTTAAAAGGGTGAAAGTACATTTATTTCAATGAGGAAGGAATATGTATAACTTTTATTTCCAAATATATGTCATCTCCATCCTTTAAATCCTTTAATTCAATAAACTATTTTAGAGTTTTTATGCTTGTATTTTTAATATTAGTTCTTATATTTCTTTGGAAATTATGACTGTCTCTGGTGCCTAATATTTAAATATTGAATCACATTTAATGACTACTTGGTTAAGCTATTTAAATATCTAAATAACACAAATAACCAATAATTTTGTCAATAATATGAAGAATCAAAATTAAATTTTGAATAACTGTTTTGTTCACATTTTCTTTACCCACAGATATTGTAATGTTCCATGTCATTAGTAATTACACAATAATCTCATTTTTAGTGTATAACAAATCAGTAATAGAAATTTTTATCCTCTAGTAATAATACCCAGTGAAATCATTTTTAAAGACAAGAATACAATATACAATCCAATATGAAATGCATAAACTATAATATAGTTAGCTAGTTAATTTGTGAAAAAACATACATTTTTAAAAATTCAATATTAGTACATGCATTCTACTGGGCATAGTTTTAATCTGTAAAGTGATATCCTAGGATAATTGGTTGTTTTCTTAAAGACTTTATAAGTAGTTTAGAATGATGCCAGAAAGAAGTGCTTTTTAAATTGCAGGGTATAATGCCATAGATTTTTAACACAGGTGGGAGAAATGGATCAATTCTGGTAGTTTTTCTTTAAATAGTAAACTCTAAAGTCTTCATTTTTGAAGTGAATTATCCTTTTAATGTTTATGTAATTGAAGACAATCATTTTTATTCTTTCCAGTTGGCTGGGGTAAGAAAAGATGTAATTATTCTAACACATAAAACGCTTATGGGATAATTATTAATATAAAAATATTTTTCTGGTTTTCAGTTTTTCTCTGGAATATATTTTACATTACTTTGCATGAAAATAAGCCATAATTTTTATCGATAATGTTAATGTATTTTTATTTAGGTTATAGTGTCTGGAGACTTATGTATGTGTATTTTTCACGTAAATGTGTGCTGTCTTCAGTTTTCATTATTTTATTTAGAGAGAGACAATGCTAATCAGGATCTGTGGCTTATTGTGAGCAATTTTGTCTTTTGGAATTTCTCTTTCAGAAAAAAAATTAAGATAATCAAGATAACTATTTCACAGTACTTCTCCTTGAGAGCTTTTTTTCTTGCTTCATTGTAGAAATTCTAGCTTGCATTGTAAATGCTATCCATGGAATCTCAAGACGAATGAGAAATAAGAAACTGGGATATGTGTGTGTGTGTAAAATTTACTTAATATTAAATATATAATTAAATATTTAGTAATTTAAATGATATATTTATTTAATAATTATTTTCTTATGTAGTTATTTAAAATTTTAACAAAGTGCAAAAAGAAGATGAAAAGAGTAATAATCTAAATATTTGATGTAATATTTGAATTTAAAGCAACTTCCTTGTTTTAGGATAATATATCATATGGCTATCATTATCAAAGTAAAATTTTTCTTTTATTAATTACTTGGACAGTTTCTATTGCTTATTTGATAAGAATAGGTAATGGCTTAGTGGAAGAATATGTGTTTTAGGCAGTATTCTTTAAAACCTTAATCCTCAAGATAATTTGAGATTTGTCTGGGTTTATATATCATGAAGTAAAGTAAACTTCTGGCAAGCATCCAGTTAATTTTTATCAACGTAGACAGACGGACCAGATAATATTCTTTAAGTGCTTTTTTTCCATTGCCTTTCAGTGACTTTTCTTTACTTCTACCCACCTAACCCTCAGAAAAATTGTTTCAGGTGCCCATTTCAAGAAATCAAAGAGGCATACAGGGCTTGAACCAATATGGATAGTAGAAAATTACTGTGTATATGAAGCATCCTTTTGTAACACACTGTGTAAATTCAAAGTAGAATATAAAGAGCTCTTAACTGGATAATATGTTATACTTGCCTTCCATAGACATTGGAATAAAGTAAATATGGATGGCTCTTATTTGCTTTGAGTCCCTGGACATACTGAAGGTGAGATCACTTATATGTGGTATCTGCCATTTCTCCCCTAAAAAGTAATGAAATCTGAGGTGACAGCTTCTTTCTTTAAATATTCCAGTACACTAAACAAAATGCCCATAGGAAAAATACCACATCTGAATATATGTACTCTCTGAAAGGTACGTTTATCTTATTATTCACAGTATTCTTTCTCCCCCCCCCCTCTCTTTTTCTTCTGTAGCAGTTATATGCTGCCCAGCTAGCTGCAATGCAGGTATCTCCAGGAGGGAAGCTGCCAGGCATACCCCAAGGCAACCTTGGTGCTGCTGTATCTCCTACCAGCATTCACACAGACAAGAGCACAAACAGCCCACCACCCAAAAGCAAGGTACCCTTTTGAAGAAACCACTGTCTTGCCACTTAGTTTTATTTTTCATTCAATGGTATTTACTAAATGTCTATTATATGCCAGCAGCTAGGTTAAACTCTGGGTGTACAAGGAGGTAAGAGTCAAGTAAGGGCAACAGGTGTGCATGTAAACTTATCTGCATACATGTAATCATTCATTTATTCATTTATTCAATATGCATGTACGGATAACTATAGCAGAAAATGTGAGTGATAAAAAAGATAATCAAATGGGTATCTTGTACCCAAGGAGCTTACAGTCTGATTAGGTAGCTATGTATAAAAATAGCCAAATAGCCATACTCTATGAAACAAAGTAAATTGTATAAAAAGTTATAGATAAAGTACATTGGAAGTTATATTGGGAGGCAGAGATGATCTTCAGTGGGAGATCCCAGCAGGAGTTTGCCAGAGAAGGGACAACTGAAATAGACCTTAAAATGCAAGTAGTATTAGGACCTACAGAAGGTGTTTTAAAAATATCAGTGACTGTTATGATGTGGTGCAGTGTAGATATACTTTTAGATAAATCACCCACCCAATGAGATTATGATGTAAGGAAATGAAGATAATAGTAGTGTTAGAAGTAAGGCAATTTAGAAGTAGTTTTGGTTTTTAAGCTAAGAAAACATTAGAACACATGGAAAAGGATCAGGGAAAAGTCAAATAATGTATGTTTCTTGGCCTAAAAGGAGCGAAAAATTGATTTTAAAATTGTATTTGTGTTAAGATCTTGCTTAAATGATATTGTGTAAATATATTAAGCTTTCCATGCAAGAAATAAGAAAAGTGATCATAAAGCGAGATTCCTTGAGATTACTCAGGGAAACAACCACAGAAAATTTGATTCTATTAGAAAATGTTGAATAGAAAGCTGACACACACACATATATACACACACACACACACACACACACATATATATACACATTTTTTTTTTTTTTTTGCTGAATTATGTAGAAAATTGCTTCTGTTCTCCATCCCATGAGTGCCATGTTGACATGTCTAAAGCAAACTAGGGTAAGAATAGTCACAATCGTTGCAATACACAGAGAAAAGGATTAGAAAACATTAAAAGAAAAAAATCCAAGAATCCTAAACAAATCTTTCTCTAGTACCCTGGTGGCTCTGTCAGGATGTCGTTCAGAGTTATTATATACTCCAGAGAGTAAATCAGTAAGGAGAAGGGATCAATCAATCATTTGGAAAAGGGCACTCCAGCCTCCATCTTCCTAGAATTCCCCAGTCCTTTTCCATGTTACTAAAAGACAAATATTTTGGGGAATATAACTTAACCTGGACAAGGACCTTAGACCATGCTTTTTCAACAATATGTAGAAATATTTAATGAAAATGATTGTACACACTACATTGACAGTAGTGTGTACATACAATACATATGCCACTTTTAAGATCTTTTTCAGTTGTTTAATGGACCATGCATCTTCTGTGCTTAATGTATATCTAAGGCCTGGTCTGCTTTTCTTTATAATCACAACAGCATGTAAGTTTTTAAAACTTGGTAATTATTTTAACATTTATTAAATACATTTAATTTTAAAGTAGTGATAATTTTAGTGTTTCTGTGGACCAACAGTTTTCATGTATCACCTGTAAAGAAAAATGTACTTTGGATAAAATAAATCGCTGTAGCAGCATAGTCATTGTCATACACAGATACATCTATGAGTTATTATTCTCTGTTTTTTCCCTTGATTTATTGATGTGATTTCACATCATGTTTCATAATGAGGCTTTACATCAGGACATTTCACTTTATGATTTTAGGATATGTAGCTCACTTTTAAATGGCTGATGGATTTTTTTCTTACACCTACAATCACTTTTTATCATTGATACCTTCTCACCAGATTACTTATACATATCATCATGAAGCTTTTGATGTCAGTCAGCCTCATCCATTTACGCATCTGCTCATTTGTCCATTCACTCATTTATCCATTCAAATGTTTATTGAGCAGTTGCTACAATGATATTTTCTTAGGTAACCATGGAAAATGCTAATGTAACTGAAGGTTTGCTTTGCTAACATTAAGAAATTGCTTTATGAACTATATAGTTCTCTACATTCATAGAACCTTATAGACTTTGTGCAAAAGAGAATGATTCTTTCAGTAGTGTCAGAAATCTGCCACATCCTGTGGTTTTATATACCTCTGTTTATTTAATACAAGTGAAAAAGTAGATTGTGTTTCTATAGCCATGATTATACATTATTTAAAAATATAGTTCTTCTTTGAAATTCAATTACTTTTTGAAAGTAAGCCTTTATGAATTTTCTATCATATAAAGTTTAAGAAAACAGTGGGTGTTGTACTTCTTTCCATCCACAATTATTGTAAAATACACAAAGGTTTAAGAATAAAGTGCCTCTTTTCAAGTAACAACGATTTAATAAAAATATGCCCTTTCTTTGCTCAGTGCCCTCTAGCATACTGTCCACAACTGCTCTTATTGTCAGAAAAGATTTCTTCCGTGTGTTTGTGTTTCGGCTCAGCAGTAAAATGTAGTGGGTTAAAAATAGCCACACCAATAAGTAATACTGTTGTCATTTTAATGAAGAACATGGCCAAAAAAATACCACCTATAGTAAATAAAGAGGACCCATTACAATACATGAATTTACTTTCTTGTAGCCTGGAATTGACATTTATACATAGCATAATAAACATTTTGACTTCACAAAGCTATTTTATTCATGTGTAATAGCTATCATTTATTATCATATTTATGTTTTTAAGCAAATAATTATTAATGTCTTGGGGGTATTTTCTGTGTGTTTTATTGGCAAATTTTCATGTCTGTGTTACCATAAAATAGAGTTATTTTACTAAAGGATTTTGTGTTGTCTACATACTTACCTGGCATAAACCAAATTGATGGTTTAAGTTGAAAGTATATTTGCTCTTTGGAACAATGGAATTGTAAGTCACATCCAGGTGACAATGTGAAGATAATGATCTTATTGATAGCTGTCAAAAATCTACCATGTTCTCTGAGTTGCATTGCCTGCCTTTCTTCCTGGGTATGCCTTTGCCTTTGACTCAGAACTCTAGAGAAGGACACAAACAAAACTTATTTGCAATTTGCAAAAAATGGAAGGGGGGAATCGAAAGGAGGGGGCTCCAAAAGACTGTAAAATTGTACAGCATGAGTCCTCTGATGCATGCTGTTTTCAATCTGCTGTATGCCAGTTGGAGGCTTGGGGAGTGTGTGCGCGAGAGAGAAAGGATAATGCTGAGAAATGATAGAGTGGCTGTGACCTCCAAGCTCAGCCTGGAAATCCAAGACATTGATTTCACTTAGCATTCCTGCTGAGAAATCTGGCGGAGTTCAGTTGTAATAAAAGAACAAGATTCTGTTCTAATGGTAATGGCGTATGACAGACATATCACTTTGTCTGTCCTCAGCACCAGAGAGAGGAGAATTGGAGAAAGGTCACCTGACCTGCCTGTGGTGTTGTACGAGTGCTGTACTGAGCTTTGAACTGCCGCCCAGGAGCATAATTATTTATAATATTAAATGATAAAGAAACCTTTAGAGGACTCACAGTGAACCTCTGAAAACGGCACACTGGAATTGTGTTCTGTAAATCTGAAAACACGAAAAGAAATCTGGTCTGTTCAAAATCTGCATTCAAGAACATGCATAGTGTTGCTTGTTGAGTTACAGGTCCTTGAACTTACTGTTTGTGAACTGTTTGCATTAATGCCTGACATATTGTCATGAGTTACTTTTTCTTTTCTCAATGCCTTGGTTTTATTAGTCCCAAGCCAAATATATACATACATATACATATATATAGTTATATGTATATACATACGTATATATATGTATATGTATATTTTTCCCCCCCATGGTCTATCTTGCCAAACACTGGATGATACAGAATTAAGAGCATTGACAGACTTTAAAAATTTCTCAGCTGTTACAATAAAATATTTCTAAATACTTGTACATTTGTCTCTTTAGCAATTATTTAATTTGCTCCCTTTTGGATGTTACTCCAGGACTGTTTTTTTCATTGGCCCACAAAAGCGAATATGTTTAGCTCTATTCTAGCTCTTGTATGTCCTAACAGCTAAGTTTATGGCTAAATGTCGGTAAATAAGTCTGAGTGAAAGTATAAAACCTTGAAATTTTATGACAAGAGATCCTGTTTAATGAAAATTATAAAAATAATTATACCTTCTCACATTAAAGAAAATTATTTAATTGAGTTATTGTTAAGCAGTATTGACATTTGAATTACGTATACAATAGTGTTGTTTTGAATCTGCTTATAGCCTTCACAAGTGTTTTAATTATTTGCTTGTAGTTTAACTTTCTGCCACAGAAGGAACTGCAATGTATTCACAACTTTCATTTTTGCATGACATATTTATTTAAATGAATTTCCACATACTTTCGTGTAGTCTTTTAAGAGACTAGATGACCTTTGCTTTGTTATAGTAATTGATCTTTTGGTACATTTGTTTTCTAAAAATAAATGATTTCTTTTAAATTTAATGGAATCAGTATCAGACTTAAAACAGTTACTTTAGGAGGAAGAGTATTTAGACTCAGTTTCACACACAGCTCATAATAATTGTTAGTTATGAATAGGCTTATAGTTCTATGTTATCAAGAAGTCTTCAAATGTTAAGACTTGGTGTGCTAAAATCCAGACTTCACATTGTAAGTGTTCTGCCATTGTAAAAGTAGCAACCTCTTGGGAAAATCCTAAGAGCAACTTGTAAATACTATTAAACCTCCCTTGGTATTTGATGGAAACTTACATATTGCCGGCAGCAGCCAAGAACAGTCAGTTTAAAAAGCCGATGACAAGAGAGAATTCCTGGGTGCTTTTCTTTTAACCTTACCATGACCCTAGTCATACCCCAAGTCACAGTTGTGTTTCTATCAATGGCAAGAGCACACAGATTGTCCTAATCAATTTTTTTGTTCTTTTCGAATACTTCTGACAGTGATGTTCCCATTTGCTCAGCAGTAGCACCTGGGAGTATGACAAGGAAAAGAAATGTTTTGCCGACAAGCCAGAAATGGCCCTAACCAGCTGACCAGACACAACCAGATTTTTTGAGCTGCACTGTCCTTATAATATTGCTTCAAATTCAGAAGCAAGAACTGGAACTTTATTGTTATCTGATCCTCTTTCAAAGGCATAGTAAAGATTTTGCCTGATGTGGTACCACCTGTTTGTGTTAGTAATATCAGCAGTGCCGATGACTCCTATTAGGGAACCCATTTTTTTGCTGAAATGGTACCAATCACATAGTTTCATGCTATCAAGTAAACATTATATCAATACACACTGATCTGCATGGTAGAATTTTGTAGTTTAATACTGTGAGTCACCATTTGTGGTACACATATACACAAGATTACTTAGCAATATGCTAGCAGTATGAGAAATCAGAGGATAATCAAGATTCGTCTTGATTGAGGATTAGTTCTCACAGGAGATTTGGGAAATGAAAGCATTTTTGGTAATTGGAGACAGTGTTTTATAATACCAAGTGGGGAAAAAGCAGAATACAAAGCACACATACAGAGTAATCACAACCAAGTCTACCTACCACTAACACAAAGTATAAAACATTATTTTTAATATTGTGACAAAAAAACATCTGTTGAAGATAAAGCACAAGAGTGGCCGGGCGCGGTGGCTCATGCCTGTAATCCCAGCACTCTGGGAGGCCGAGGCGGGTGGATCACGAGGTCAGGAGATCCAGACCATCCTGGCTAACATGGTGAAACCCCATCTCTACGAACAAATACCAAAAAATTAGCCGGGCATGGTGGTGGGCGCCTGTAGTCCCAGCTACTCGGGAGGCTGAGGCAGGAGAATGGCGTGAACCCGGAAGGCGGAGCTTGCAGTGAGCCGAGATCGCGCCACTACACTCCAGCCTGGGCGAGAGCGCGAGACTCCGTCTCAAAAAATAAAAAAATAAAAATAAAGATAAAGCAAAGACAACAAAGAGACTTCATGAGTTTGAAATGGACTAGGAAGTGCTATGGCCTCCACAGGAATATTTCCATGGTGAAAAGTTCAAAAAGCACTGCTCTATGTAACTATAACCTCATTTAATAGTTTTCATATTTCATCTGACCATGTGAAATTTTGAGTGGTAGTTTCTAGGGGTGTTATTTCCAATATGTAAAAGTTTTAGAATACTACTATTTGACTTACTCTGAGAGCTCTTAAGGTCAAAATCTCAAATCATGACTTACTGCACAGGGCTAAAACTGGTCTGTGAATGTAGTATTTCTAAGTAATTCACAGTGCTGAAATAGTATTGATAAAAGAGGAGCCGCCATTTATCTCTATATATCAGCATCAAATCACTGATCCATCCTGAAACCGGTGGGCCTGGTACTTTTGTAGATTCCATTTCTCTCACAAGTTCAGGACAGAAAGGGGTATTTGCCTCAGCTAATTATAACCGCGTTTAAATTGACCATTTTCTCGTCTTAACAGTGTCTGGCATATCACTTAAATGCCAGAATCTGCTTAATAAATTATTCTGTATGCTTTGTTACATAGCTGTTGAAAACCCCTTTCTCTCCTTTATTTCAGTATCTGTGAAATAGCTATTTTGTTATCCTTTGAGATGTGATATGGATGTGTCATATACTCAAGAGGTGAATTTCATCTAAGAAGAATCCCTCCATAAACTGCAAATGCCACCCGTTATCATTATCATCACTTCCTGGGTGGGACTTATTTACAGTGGATGTAACATAGTCGCCCTGTCATTTTAAATGAAATAGTTTTCTTTTTGTGATTCTGTGTTGCTACATGGAAATAAGTTAAATGAAATGTTATCAACAGGACCCCTGTGATGAGCCTCCTTCTTTCCTTTTCATCTTTATTCAGTTGATGGAAATCTCAAACGGCTAGGTACTTAAACAGAGGCTTTTCTGAGCTCTGTGGTATTAAATGTCCAGATCATTAGGCGATATATTCTTATGATGCAGAAAGTTGAGGATTGGTCACATTTTTACCATAAAAACAATAAAAATTATGGAAGAGGCTAGTTGTAATCTCAGCATTAAATGAAAAAAACAAATATGCGGAATGATTTAGGTAATGTCCTTTGAATTTTCCCAGCCTGGGCTGTGTATCCCAGTATATGGATTTTGTTTTGACAGAACCATGTCTCATGCACACAGCATGATGAGCCATGTCAAAGCTTTTTAAGAATGCAAACCATGGGCAAAGAAGAGGATGTGGAACATGTGCAGACTAAGGAATATCCACAGAATCAGATTTTTTAAGGGAAACTTGCACTCTAAAATAGGTGCAACCCAAAGTAGATTCACCACCTAAAAATCTGTGTGTTTGAAGCATTGTAATCAAAAACAGCAGGTAGTTAAAACCTAAGTCATTTAGGGAAATAAAAACAGAACAATAAAGGATGTCTGGATATAGGAGTATCTAATAAAACCTCAATGAATATCATAGCTGAAAATGCTAAGTCATTATTGTGTCAGAGACTGAGAAAGCAAAAGTACATTTCTGTAGTTACTCTTTTTTGGGGGGAATCATTTATAATTTTGACTTCCTAAAGCATACTTTAAAACAGTTGAAATCTTTTATTTTTTATGCTAAATTATTGATCATGGCCTCTTTTGGAGCTGTCGATAATCAACTCCTTTTTATCACTTTAGCCATCACCTGTACTGGAACTGTTTGATTTGAGACTTGATATGTGAAACTAAGGAGGACTATTCCTAATGTCAGAGTTAGTTCTTTCTCTTTATTAAATATATGTCACTTACACATTCTTATTCATAAAAGAAGAAGAATTTTAGCGGTCTCTCTTACAGAGATGCCTCAAAGTATAAATTTGTTTGTAAAATGACAACAATTACTGATGTCTTATTTAGGTTGATGGAAAATAGTATATAGGCAAAATTATTCAATAGATTGTATCTAGATTTTCCACTAGAGAAAATAAAGAATACTATTAATATTTTTAAACATTACAAAATGGAGAGCAGAAAGAAAACAATATACAAACTAAACAGGTAGACGTGAGGGTTGGAAAATAGATATGAAACATTCTAAACTGAAGACAAGTTAAAAACCCAAAGTACTCAAAAGTTGTATTTATTTGATAAAATGTATAAGATATTTTATTTATAGAGGTATGGAAGGTTCAGTCAGAAGGAAGTTCAGAAGGTGTTCAGTCCAAGACACAATAACCCAGTCTCAAGGTCACTTTGCTTCTGCCTAGAGTCTCACAATGTCAAGGAGTCCACCAGTTAATGAGATAGCATTGTCTTATTCAGAATAAGTCTTTTTTGTTATTTTCTTCGTTTTTATGGATTTAGGAGTACAAGTACAGTTGTGTTACAAGGATATATCGCTTAGTGGTGAGGCCTAGGCTTTTAGTGGACTCATAACTGGAATAGTGTACTTTGTACCCAACAGGTAGTATTTCAGAATAAGCCTTAATATCACAATGTTCTTATTTAAAGAGAACTGAAAGCATCTTTCCAGGACTTTTTCTTTTGGTGTCACTGAATAACAATTACATTAGTCGTTCTCTTTTGGTTGCAAGTGACAGAAAATGGAAGTCTATTTGGTCACAATTTTTTTTTTTTTTTTTTTTTTTTTTTGAGATAGAGTCACTCTGTCGCCCAGGCTAGAGTGCAGTGGCACAATCTGGCCTTACTGCAAACTCCGCCTCCCAGGTTCACGCCATTCTCCTGCCTTAGCCTCCCGAGTAGCTGGGACTACAGGTGACACCACACCAGCTAACTTTTTTGTATTTTTAGTAGAGACGGAGTTTCACCATGTTAGCCAGGATGGTCTCGATCTCCTCACCTCGTGATCTGCCAGTCTCGGCCTCCCAAAGCGCTGGCCCGTGCCCGGTCCACAATGTCTTTTTTTAAGTTCTGATTTCATGTGTGGTTTAATCAGGAGCCCAAACAATATCATACAGAGTTGATTTATATTTCCTAGCTCTGCTGTTTTTCATTCTTAAAAGGATGGTCCCTTTTTAGTGTTCTGTAGCACCCTATGTTTACGTCTACCATTCACTGATTCAACAAATATTATTTCTATCATGTATCAAGTTTAGTTCAAGCCAGTAGAACTATAGCTGTAAACAAAACAGTAATTCTCTTAAAATTTCACAGTAGTAATGGGGAGAAGCAAACTATGAGCAATTAAACACATAGATAATTTTATGCATGGTAAGTGCTATGAAAAAATTAAAACATGGTCAAAGATAGTGTGCTGGGGACAAGAAGGGAATCTTCTTGGAGAGAGCTTTAAGGGAAGCCCTCTCTGAAATCATGAAAAGGAGGACACCTGTAGAGGTCTAAGGAAAGGTTGTTCTAAACAGGAGGGAAAGTAATTGCAAAGACTGATATGTGGATGAGGCTGGTGAATTCAAGGTTCAGAAAAAAGGCTGGGGTAGCTAAAGTGCAGTGAACATGAAGGAGAATGATAAGGAGTCAGGTTGGGAAATGAGAAAGACCAGATCCTATAGGATTTTTTCATGTTCAGGACTTTGAATTATATTCTAAATATATTCATTTTTAAAGATTAATGATATATTTTCTATCTGTCACACTACTTATCAAGCTGTTGTTATTATGTACTCATTGTCTTCCTCTCAGGTATTGTGTCTTTATAGCAAAGGAATTCTTTTTTCTCCTGTGCCAATTAATTAATTAATATTTTAAGTGCTTCTACAGCACTTCCTTAGAAACATACTGGAATTTGAGCCCTAATGACATATCCTGGATGTTGTTGTTGGAGAGACATAATTCCACAAATATTTGTTAATTGCCTGTGAGGTGTTGGAGTCCTAGGACCTGAGGATAGTGGTCAACGGTGTAGACAGATATGTGTGCTCATGTAGCAGAGTGTATAAAGTGAGGGATATGAAGAAGAATGTAGATAGAGACAATCAGATATAATTTAAGAAGGGCAGTAAGTATGGACCAGGAGTGTAGATTCAACCCAGAATATTTCCTGTTTTATTTTGTTTTTTTTCCAGATTCATTTCATCAGCGAGTTTTCAATGGCAATATAGGAAAACACATAGCATTGATAGTACCTGTCACCACCTATGTGAAGCAAATTACAAAGTCAACTTTTTAGATGATATTTTGGCACTAACACTATTACATGAGTATTGATTTTAAAATAGTCACCTTAAAAAACTATAATTGCTATATACTAGTGTTCATAAGAGTTTTGGAGCTCTTGTTTTACATAATGTCTTTTAAGTAGGTAAACAAGTCACATAAGAAAAAACACCCAAATTTCTGATTAGTATGGTTGCTTTCATATATTGTTAAATCCCACTTCTCTCTCTCTCTCTCTCCTTTTTTCTCTTCCTTCTTCTCTACCTCTTTCCAGTTAGTATATGCTTTTTAAAAGTCACACCTCCTGTCATACAAGCATGTAATGCCACCTGCTTAACAAAGAAAAACACCAAAAACTTCTGTAAAGGTTTTATAAATTTCTTTAAATAATGTTATTTTCTTGGTAAAAAAAAAAAAAAAAAATCATTGTATCATTTATTTAAACATGTGCTTTCTTAAAGCACTTAATATTCAATGTATATTAGTGAAATAGATGAGTTTATATGCAAAGATCTAATACGTCAGTTTTATTGCATTGTATTTCATAAAATGAGATTCTTTTTTGTTTTACCTGTTTTCACATTCATTAATGTACATACAATATGGTAGTGGCATTAATTGCACAAAATTAATGGAAGGAGCAATAGAGATTATTTGATTCCAGAGCATGTCCAAAATATTATAAGAAAATGAGGTTCTCCATCATTATTCGTGTGGTTTCTCATTACTGCTAATAATCAGCTGAAGAACCCAGTCATTCTTAATTAGGGTTTTTAAAACAAAGACCAGAAATGGTATGACTTGATTAGTATTAAATGTGGGGGGGAGGCCGGGCGCGGTGGCTCAAGCCTGTAATCCCAGCACTTTGGGAGGCCGAGACGGGCGGATCACGAGGTCAGGAGATCGAGACCATCCTGGCTAACACGGTGAAACCCCGTCTCTAATAAAAAATACAAAAAAAAAACTAGCCGGGCGAGGTGGCGGGTGCCTGTAGTCCCAGCTACTCGGGAGGCTGAGGCAGGAGAATGGCGTGAACCCGGGTGGCGGAGCTTGCAGTGAGCCGAGATCTGGCCATTGCACTCCAGCCTGGGTGACACAGCAAGACTCCGTCTCAAAAAAAAAAAAAAAAAAAAAAAAAAAAAAAAAAAAAAAAATGTGGGGGGGAAAGTCTTCAGCAGATGCAGTGGTATAATTTACATTAAGTGAATTGTTTAGAGTCTGTGTAATATGATCAGAGGAATTTGTAGGCACACATATTCCTTGTCTTATGTATTGTAAAGTTGGAGAACATAAGAAACATGGACGGCCGGGCGCGGTGGCTCAAGCCTGTAATACCAGCACTTTGGGAGGCCGAGACGGGCGGATCACGAGGTCAGCAGATGGAGACCATCCCAACATGGGCTAACATGGTGAAACCCCGTCTCCACTAAAAAATACAAAAAACTAGCCGGGCGAGGTGGCGGGCGCCTGTAGTCCCAGCTACTCGGGAGGCTGAGGCAGGAGAATGGCGTGAACCTGGGAGGCGGAGCTTGCAGTGAGCTGAGATTCGGCCACTGCACTCCAGCCTGGGCGACAGAGCGAGACTCCGTCTCAAAAAAAAAAAAGAAAGAAAGAAAGAAACACGGACTACCTATTTGAAATTTAGAAAAACTATTTTTAAAGGAAACAGAGCAATTTTTTTTTTTTTTTTTTTTTGAGATGGAGTCTAGCTCTGTCGCCCAGGCTGGAGTTCAGTGGCTCAACCTCGGCTCACTTCAACCTCTGCCTCCTAGGTTCAAACAATTCTCCTGTCTCAGCTTCCCGAGTAGCTGGGACTACAGGCGCCTGCCAGCACACCCAGCTAATTTTTGTATTTTTAGTAGAGATGGGGTTTCACCATGTTGGTCAGGCTGGTCTCCAACTCCTGACCTCAGGTGATCCACCCACCTCGGCCTCCCAAAGTGCTGGGGTTACAGACATGAGCCACCACGGCCAGCGCAGAGTAATTTTATATCTCTTATTTAAATTGAATATATATTTAAAATTTTGTCTATACTGAAATAAAAATTTTGCTCATTGAAATCTTCAACTTATAAATATTAAATTTGAAACAGGTACTCTCAATGGTTCAGAATTATTGAATATTGCTAAGAAACTGATTGTCAGACTGCTGCTTGAAACATAGAAGTTTCTAGATATTAAGAATAGGTAGGAATTTCTGTAAACCTGAGTCATATACCAGGTTGTAATGGGAAGAACGTCCTCCTTTTCTAGTCCTGAATCTCCTTGTAGATAGTATCTTTTGATGCTTCTTATAATTACACACTTCGCCTTGTGAGCTGCAGGACTTAAATTGCAATATCCCACAGCTTTTAGCAGTTGCATTTTCAAATGTGAACTAGCTGATTCCATTGGGTGACACTTTCAGAAGCCAACAGTTTAAGAAATATATTTTATGATTTGGGTTTTTTAAAAGATGAGGATCAGACCTCTAAATTTATAGAAAATAAAGAGAATTTCCATTTTTCCAGTCTTAGAACAATATGAAAGAAACAATGTATACTCAAATAGATAAAAATATTTTTTCTCTCACATTTTTGCCCAATACCAAAAAAGTCTAATAACCTCACATTTTCATGAAACCACAAATTGTATTTTCTTAAAGCTCTGTTATAGTTCTTTGCAAGGCCAATTTCCAGCATTGGGATTCTGTGGGAGACTTTCATTTAAATTGGACCTTTTAAAAACCAAGTAATCTTATTTTTTTGTACTTTATTGTATAATTTGAGCTGTTATGATTTGCTTTACAATTTTAATAACTTTTGGCAGTGTAGATATTTCATAAATAAGAGAAAAATAAAGACCAGAAATAGAAAGGATGAAATACTACAAAAATTCTTCTCTTGTGGTATTTCCAGTAGCACTTAAAATAACATAAGAAAAAAAATACTGTTGTGAAGTATGTTTTAAGAAGCATTATGACAGCAACAGGAATGTCTTTAAATAGGTACAGATTTGTGTTTTCTATACTTCTCTATGCAACTCTTCTGAGGATCAAAGTTTCATTTTAAATCAGTAGGAGCTCAATATTCAGGTCAACCCTACATGAATACAGGGCAAGACAAGAATTTTGGGTCAAATGATGGAATTTTTAGTGCCAGTTTTCATGCAAATAGTGCTGTGATTTATCTAAAAAAATGATGATTCTGGTCCCATTTTAAAAGAACCTCTAGGTAATTTGTGTTTGTTTTGGTTTTGCTTATCTTTTTCTATTAGCATTCATTAAGTTACACCGAACTAGAATTCTGATCTGTTTTATCTGGGACTATAATTGATGGAGTTACAACAAAATAAGTGAAGGAGATATCAAATCTATAGGATGGATCACATTAGAAACATGTCTTCTGTCTATTGAAATTTAAATAGCTGGCCCCTAATAGGCTCTTAACAAATGTACACTTGATTAATGTTTATGTTATAAGAATAAATCTTAATATGAATTGAACCCTAGTTATCACAGTTTGTAATATAGTTTTCACTGTTTCAATCTTTGCAAAATTATGCTTATGAATACAACACAATCTAAGAGAATGTGTCTGTATAAAGTTTTTTTTAACTGCAGTAATTGCTTTCTAGCTATTGTTAAGGTGAACTTTGAACTTTTGTATAGCTATATTTTTTTAGAATATGGGCATATAAAATAAGACATTGAGAATTTAATAAGACAAAAAGAAATATGATTTTTAAAAATATGTTTTTTCAAAATATATTTGAGTCCTGCTTTAAAAAACAAGATCTGGCCGGGCGCGGTGGCTCAAGCCTGTAATCCCAGCACTTTGGGAGGCCGAGACGGGTGGATCACGAAGTCAGGAGATCGAGACCATCCTGGCTAACACAGTGAAACCCCGTCTCTACTAAAAAATACAAAAAAACTAGCCGGGCGAGGTGGCGGGCGCCTGTAGTCCCAGCTACTCGGGAGGCTGAGGCAGGAGAATGGCCTGAACCCGGGAGGCGGAGCTTGCAGTGAGCTGAGATCCGGCCACTGCACTCCAGCAAGGGGGACAGAGTGAGACTCCGTCTCAAAAAAAAAAAAACACACACAAGATCCACTTAGAATAGATAGTTAATAAAATATAACTTGTCATAAATGAGTTATCTTCTATTGGGTAAGGAGAGATGAGAATGTTTTCTGTGGGAAAGAGACATGTTGTTGATCTGTTCCAAGTAAGAGACTTTACATTTTGCTTAAAGCAATATGTTGTTTATATAAATTTTTAAAAATCATGTAATGACTGTTATTCATAGATGAGGTTTCTAGAATTACTTTTAGAAATGTCAAAACAACTTCTATAAAGGATTCTTCAGTAAACCTTTTGAGCACCTCTAATATACTGGACACTTTGGTTGAATAAAAAAAGAACAGCAATTAACACACAGTACAATGTAATGGGGAAAACAAACAAGTAAGCCAACAATTAAAATACTGTAGGCGAAGTGCTAATCAAAGAATAATATGGAGGTAAGGAAGAAAGTTGGTAACATAACCTGGGGAGAAATAGGAGAATAAGGAAAAGGGTTCCAGAAGATGTGACAGTTAGAGGGTTTTTGAAGTAAAATGAAAACAGTCTGTGCAAGGACACATAGTTATGAACGAATAAAAGGTTGGATTTTACCTGAATTTTGGAGAAAGAAACAAGGTTGAGTGTAATACATCTGTAGAACTTGGTGAGTGAATTTAAGAAGAATGAAAATGTAAAGATACAAGTGTGTAACAAATGAAGTCTAACCTCCTTACCATGGCATTCTGCAATCTAGCCCCACCTACCTCACTAGGCTAATTAATACTTCTGCCTTTTTCCCAGTTCCAGAAATGTATACTTCAAACGAAATCACTTTCTCAGGTATCATGCGATTTCACTTCTTTTTGCCTATGTTTGTGACACTGGACTTCTCTGGGTTGTTTCTGCCCTGTTCATTTTACTTTTCTCTCTTTTTTAGCACCACTAGTAACATAATATCCATTTAAACCATCATTTCTATATAGAATTCTAAATAGAATTGGCTATTACATCGCATGTCACCCCACTGCACAAACACATACTCCTTGAATACTATCAAAGCACCCTTATAATACTTCATTGTACTTGTCTTCCCTTGTATGATCCTGAGTCCCATGAGGGTAGGGATTATAGCTTAATCATCCTTAGCACCAAGCACAATACTTGGCATGTAATTAATGCTCTACTTCTTTTAGAAGAATAAATAAATTATCAAAGGTCAATGGTTTGGATCATTGGAAGATAATGCAGTATGAGTAGAATAAGATTGTACCTAAGAGAAATGAAACAATGTTATTTATACAAAAAGATTATGCAATTTAAAAGTAAGATTTGTTCTTATTTAACTTGTCAGTCTAGGTAAAATATACTGGATTTAGGAAATATGAGCCTTTGATCACTGGGGAGATATTATCTATAGTGAACCATGCCTTACTTCCCAGCCCTTACTGTGCTTTGAATAAAGTATTCACCATTTACCTCTTTTTGCCCTGGTTCTGATTGTGAAATTGGCTTTTGTAGATATCTTGAAATTAGGAAAGGTGTACTGTAGGAAACTCAGCGCTATTTAGGTCATGTATAAATGAATTAATTGGCATTCTGTTTTATGCATTACCTCCATTAGTTAGTATACTATGAATACATCTTTAAGTGAGTGACCTCCCTTACGCAAGCTGCTGAAGAATCAAGTCGATTCTGAAATAAAGGACCCAGCCTATACAAATAGTGTCCAGTTTTTTTATATTGTTTAATTGATAGTTCAAATAAAGTTTCAGGAGGGAACAAATTTTCTTTCATTTTGTAAGGTTATTTTTCTCTGCTTCTCTTTTATGCCAAAAAAAGTTCTCAAAAGTGGCAGAGAAACTTCCCACCCACACAAAGACATATTCATTTATATTATATGTATGGATATATTATATGTATGTATAGTCACACACACTTAATGATGGGGATGTGTCCTAAGAAACGTGTTATTGGGTGATTTCATTTTTGCATAAACATCATAGCATATACTTATACAAACCTAGAATGGTATAGACTACTACACACTTAGGTTACATGATACAACCTATTGCTTCTAGGCTGCAAACCTGTACAGTATGTTACTCTACTGAATAGTTTAGGCAGGTGTAACAAAATGGTATTTGTGTATCTAAACATAGAAAAAGTACAGTAAAAATATAGTAGTATAATCTTGTGGGACTACTGTCATACAAGCAGTCTATGGTTGACCAAAATGTTGGTGTTCCTATATAGTACATGACCATATATTTATATGTGTACGTGTGTGTGTGCGCGCGCTATCCCATACAACAATAATCAAGAATACAGATCAATTTTATCTGGCAATGTAATGGACCAAAGCAACATTCAAAATAAGATAAAATCTAAGGCAAATATACCCATTCTTTCTCTTTAATTCATTCTAAAAGGTGTGATGAAAACTCTTCTGTAATGATGTCTTTAGAGTTACTATATAAAGTCTTTTATGGAATTCAGACTGTTAAATGTATTATTCTTTTAATGTTATGGGCTGTGAAAAATTAAACAAGGAGCATTACAGCTGAATTTCACTACACATTAATTATTTTAATCGACTGTTTCTTAAATGAATATCTGATAAATCAATCTTGCAATTCCTCATGCTTCATGACATGCTTAACTCAGTATAGACACTTAAGAATCATTATGCTGTGAGAGCTTTAGTACAAATTCAAAATCGTTATAATTAAGATCAAACTCTTACCTGGTGCTCAGTTCTAAGCCTTTTCATCTTTATTTGAATTTTCTTTGACCCATACCTTGAATGTAACATTATAGTATCAATAGGCAGAATATATCATCAAGCAAAGCATCTTTAATATGTTGAGAAAAAATATTTTGTCTTCAGAGCACAACATAAAAACTGGCCTTAACTGACATTCTGTATAAATAGTCATCACCCCTTGGAATTCTTTAAAGACATCAGTTCTCTCCTGGTCACTGCCATGAAGACAAAGAATGCCTTAATGACTCTATTGAGGTTATCATTAAAATAAAGGAGATTTGCAGACATCAGCTATAAATCACTATAAAATGGCCGGTGGGTAACCTTTGACACAACTCATTTGAAATAAACCTGGGATGGATTCGTAGCCTTTGGCTGAGCCAGTAAGTGGGCTAAAGGTCTTTTCCATCCTCTCCTTCATTTCTTGCAGTATTACTTCCTCTCCAAGTGACTGGAAAGGAATTGGATGTATATAAATTGACATGTGTATTAAGTTGAAGGCAAATAGGTCTATATGAATAATAGTGTTAAGGATGTTCATGGTGTTTATTTGAAATATGTATTCTTTTGATATAAATTTTAGGATTCTGAATACATTTTGAATTTATTATAGCTACTATGTTAGAATACTTCATGATTTAGTGTCATAAAAATTTTGTGAGGGTCTCGACCACTATTACTCAAATTGAGCATTACAAGGCCCCTATCTATGAGGTATAAAAAAATTCTTCAGAATTGAAAAGAAATTACGTGATTGCAGTCTAAGTTTTCAAAGAAATTATTACTTAATGATTATTTTTCCTATTGGCATTTAAATAATAGAGAAGCAGCTTTGAAAAGTTGCCTAAGCTTACACCTCTGTGACTTGGGTTCAAGTCCGAGGCTTCTTAAAGGTATGACTGTTAGCAAATTTTTGAATATCTTCAACCTCCTTCTCTTTATCTGTGAAGTGGGGTTGATGATATCTCGTATTCTTGCTGTAAGAATAAAATAAAATATATGGAGATGTTTTGTAACTTGTAAAATTTAGATGTCAAGGAGTAAATCGTATTAGAAAATCAGCCCTGAAAAGTGAACTGCTATATAATAATTTAAATTATTTTTAAAAGTTAGAAGTTTTTAGGTTATGAAACCCACTAAACATACTTTCATAGTTTTGTAATGTTTAACTTACTCTTCAAAATGTTTGTGTAACAAATAGTGTATTGGGCTTTAAGCATTTATTTCTTCTTTAAAAACTAGCTTTCTCCATGACAAAATTGCATTATAAAATTAGCATTTCTTTTGATGTAGGGAGAAGTTCTCAGGTAAAAATATGTAAAAAATATATAATGTATAATTCCTGTATTCAAATAGACTTATACTGTGCCTTTTATTTATTCACTAATAGATTAATTAGAAGAAAAAAGGAAAAAACACTTTAAGTCAATCATAATGAGAAATAATTGATTTGATGACTATGTTGAGGAGGGGAAAATAATCTTTAGGTCATTTCTAATAAAAATTCATCTAATACAGAAAGCAAATTTTTGAGACTTAATCTTCCAACAACTCATGCCCTTGATATATTTTTGTAAGTTTTCAGACTCTTCAAGAAAAAAAAAAAAAGGTGGTCTAAGGATTCACAGAATAAAGAATTGATAACTTTATGAAAAGTTAAAAAAATTAAACACCTGATATCCAAAATTCAAATCCAAGAGTCAATCACTTTAGTAACAAAGAATTCAATCTAAATAATCCAAATGAAATGAAATACAAGAAATGTTTTTCCCCGTAAAACTCTTCCTTCATGACATTGTTTTAATCATAATGATATTTATTTCACTATCGAAGTTTCCTAGTCACTTACGTTGCCTTAAAATGTTTTATCTTCTAGTGTATAAATTTCTTCTCTCTCATGACCTATCATTCTCTTGGGAATAGTGTTTGTGTCACAAATTAAAGAATTAACCCACCACTTAGGGGAAAAAGAAGAGACAGGGGTAGATGGCACAACTGTTCTAATTTTGTGTTCATAAAGGAAAATTGCTAATTAAGTGGCCTTGTTGTCTGGGGAAATACTCAAGGTTCGTGATCTTGTGCTAAGGAGAGCAAAACTGCGGACACACACACACACACACACACACACACACACACACACACACGGCGTGGGTTTAAGAGCGGAAAGTTTAATAGACAAAAGGGGAGAGAGAGAGTGAGAGCACTTCCTCCTGCGGAGGAAGGGGACGAACGAGTGAGAGCACTTCTTCCTGCGGAGGAAGGGGATACTCAAGCGGGTTTCTGGGTTTGGGAAGAGATGTGGTCCATTTTACAGAGGGGTTTGAGGAGGTCCTATTTGATTTACGTAGGGCCCAGGAGATTGCTTTGACCAGGTGTCAGGTGTGCTATTTACATAGTCTGTGAATCTTTTATTATGCAAATTGAGTTTATCTGGCAAGTACCGCGACACTCACACAGGGACAAAGAGAAGGGAGGAGATACCTCCATGTTGAAGGTACCTGGCTTCTGGCATAGCTGCAGGCATTTACCTATGCAAGCTTCTAGCTTGCTTATCTATGCTTGCGGTTTGATTTCTCAGGCTACTTTTTTTAGAAATGTTTTAGGGGCTGCTTTTTATTAAAGGAAAATTCCACTGAGAACTCCTTTATCCTCACAAACTGCCTAAATAATTTCTTACTAACTCCTATATCACTATTACTGTACTGCTCTTAACCTGAGGAGTAGATCTCAGTCTAGGTTAAAGCTAAGTATGGTACGAGAAGTGAGTTTTGCATTTAAATTTTATTTTTACTTATTTTTGGACTTTTTACCTTTTGTCTTCAGTGACTGCCCCTTTTTCTCTGTCTGTAATGAATGGAATGAAAAGAGTTGTAGTTTGGATGTACTGACCTAGTCAAGACTCAAGTTACATGAATAGGAGGAAGCCTGTGGCTAAGTAGTTCCTGACAATGGCTTTCTTAGCAGACATCTCTGAGTAGAAAGCAGTGAGTCCCAGGGACATCAAACTTTCAACTCTTAAGAGGAAAGCAAGGGAGCAAAGTTCTGAAGACTGAGACGAACTGAAATTCAAGTGGGGAGGAGAATTCATTACAAGAGATTTAAATATAGAGGGATCCATTTTGATATTGCATATGTTCCTATTCTGTTATTCACAAGTCAAAGTAACATTTGCTGGATGTGTATGTGCATTGTACATAAACGTAAATAACTTTTGAAATGCTATAATAAAAACAATAGGGAAAACTTTGAATTTATCAAGTTAGTTATTCATTAATCTCCAGTATCCATTAAACATTTAGTAGTTAATAGTATTTAGTAAATTTTTTTCTATTCAAGGTATATGTGGGTGTAAAGAGTATACTCAGAACACTTTAAAAAGGAAAGCTTTCTTAAAGTATTTGCAATTTGATTATTTAGCCATCAACAATTCAAGAAAACAACACAATAAAATGAAATACAGTGATATGAATGTTAGTCAATAACACTAGGGTGCTGCCTTAGGCTTCCCTAGCCTTTTCTTGCTTCGTGTTTCATTCTAATGTCTAATCCATTAAACACATACACACACACACACACACACCCCCCTACACACCTGTCCTTCTCCAAGGTTCTGTGCCTTAGACAATTTGGCCTTCACTCATCTCCCAAATATAAACCAATGCATGGTTTATATCAGTTAATTGTTGTAACTGTCATTACTCATTAAACAGTCAGTTATAGTGGGTTCACCAGACTGTTAGGGATTTGTGCCATAGGAGCTGTACATGCATGTATGTGAGCACTGGGAATGTCTCTTTGATGTAATTAATTGGAGCTCGTAATAAATGACTTATGCATAATGATGCTTACTATTATTTCTCCCATTCTGCCAGGTTGCTATCTAAAGATGGTCTATCTGCATATAACCAGACCAAACTTTTCAAAGATCTGAGAAAACATAAATCTCTCAGAGAGCCATAGATATATATTTTGAAAAGGAATTTTGGAGCCCTCTGAGAGTCCTTCAAAGTGTTTCATTTTGTTTTGTTTCAAGTTCATCAGTGTTTCATTAATATTTTCATCAGTTTTTTCCCCCCTCAATGGGCTATCCATGCCTTCATGTGGTATTTTTACTTCTCTTTTATATGATTCCAATGGATCAAACCTTCTACCACGGATTTGCTTTGATGATGTTATATTGTTCTGCTTTCCTTTTGATAGTAATTCCTTTTGTAGATTCCAGTAGAGATGCTGATGTGCTCATTTTGTACATTTTGGTTCAGGTGGAAATGCCATTTCCAACATAGAGATGACAGTAGAATTTGATCAGCATGACTTCTATTTCTTTGTTTTATAAAGTTATATTGCTCTGTGAGCTCCTGTTTTACTTTTTTTTAATGAATCTATTCCATCATTTAACAGTTTTGTAGTTCTTGGCTTATGTTTGTATACAAATCTTCAAGTGGAACTAACAAGAAAGCAACAATGACAAATGCTTTGTAATTATAAATTTAAGGACTTACCAGGTGGTGTCAAAAACACATTACATTTTCTTGTACAAGAGCGACCAACTCCTTAATTTCTCTAAAGCATTTTTAAAAGCTTTTGGAGATTTACATTTAGAGGTTAAAAAGAGGAACTTTTAACATGTGATTATTTAACATCAATTCTTACTGCTCTATGCTTCCTTTTAGCCTCTTGGTAGAAGAACTGTTAATCATTTTAAAAGATAACAGCAATCATCCAGCTGTAATGAACACTATAGGACAAAATAACCATTATTATTAGGAATTTGAAGTTGTCTGGGGACCAGAGGTTAAACAAAGTTGAATTGGAAACACCATACGTTTCCTACTGGCTCATGTTATAACTATAGCTGTTCTTCATCACACATTATTGTTGACACTTGTATTCCTCCCATTCTTCCTCTTTTCAAGTATAGTTAGAAAAACTTGCTCTGTGGAATTTCTATGCGTGGGTTTTCATGTGATATTGTGGGTTAAATGTCTTCTAATATGACATTCTTCTTGGTAAATATATGGAAACTGTATTTATATGGTGTATTTTTAGGACATTTTGGAAATAAAAAGTAATGTTAGATAGTTAATCTAAAATGAAAAATTCAAAAGCTAAATTAGAGATCTTAAAGGGAAAGGAGAATAAATATTAAAAGAGAAGGAAGGAAAATGTAAAAAGGAATGGTATGGCGCTATTTGGATTAATTCAAGGCAATTTTTGAAATTAAAAAGTGAATGTGGGGCCAGGCACGGTGGCTCACGCCTGTAATCCCAATACTTTGGGAGGCCTAGGTGGGTGGATCACGAGGTCAGGAGATCGAGACCACCCTGGCTAACACAGTGAAACCCCGTCTCTACTCGGGAGGCTGAGGCAGGAGAATGGCGTGAACCCGGGAGACGGAACTTGTGGTGAGCTGAGATCGCGCCACTGCACTCCAGCCTCGGCAACAGAGCGAGACTCCATCTCAAAAAAAAAAAAAAAAAAAAAAAGGAATGTGCAGTATAGTTGATATTTTAGAAGCCACACTATTCTTTATTTATTTTTAAATATATGTGTGTGCTTGCGCGTATCATTTACAGCATTGAGGCATTAATTCAACAAAGTCAGAAAATAAGGAAAATATTAAGATACTAAGGGAAAGTGAGCAGGGGGCATTTTAAACAGCAAATAAAATGATGAGTACTCTTTGAATACCTTTAAATTAATTAAGGGCCAGCAAATTAAATGTAAAGAAACATACAATTTCCACAATGAAGCACATGTCCCCAACCACACTACTAGCATCTACTTTTAAAAGAAGCAGGTATACATTAAGCAAAAGTGTAAAATGGCAAATAAGGAAGCCAAATGAGATGCTAGAAAATATTACCCTCAGCTAAATAAGACTTACATTTAAATGGCCATCAAGTCTAATGGTAGCATTAACAAAGCAAAAGCATACCTATCAAAGAATTCCTGGAGCTCTTTCTGCCTGGTTAACAAGGCATTTTGCAATTTGTAAGTCTAAAAGTAAGCATCTGTTCACGAAAAGGGGTTTCAAGACTATGTGCTATGTAAAATGATAGACTTGAATTTTAGGAACCTACTAATTAAATAAGGAGTTGGGATGGCTAAGTAAGTAGGATTATTAATTCCTTGAGGACTAAGAAAATAATTTCAAGATTGTTAGTTATTTTTGTCTTAGATTACTTTGACTCTTGCACATAAACGTAAACCTTTTCTCCTTTAAGTTCTGCTCGACAGGTACACTTCAATCTCTTTGTAGATCCTCATGATGTTTACTTGTTTTGTTTCTTCTAGTAAACCTCTATGGACCTGTAGCAAAGAAATGCCTTATTTGGGTAGGAGAGGTGAAAGAGGGCTCCCGCAGTGCATTGAGTTAGAAAATGAAAGAGAAAGGATGAGTGTTGTGCACAAGCTAGGGAAGAGAGGTGCAGCAACAGCGCACATTATGCAATTCAGGCTGTCGTGTAACTTCCGTACTTAGGTTAATATGATTATTTCATCAGAGACGATAATAGCGGCAACATGATTAATTTTGCAACATGTTTCATGAATGCCTTTACTCATCCCCATTTGTTATTACTGCTACTTATTTCACATGAGTATTTATGATAAACATGGGGACAATCACAATTTTCAAATCATGCAGAGGAACAAGCCTGAAATTTTATTTATACACACACACACACACACACACACATATATATATATTTAGTCATTGTGTGGCTGTTGAAGAATCAAAGTATTTTTATAAATGAAACATTATATTGAGTATAAAGACAAACTGTTCTCAAAGAAGTTTAAACACACACACACACTTCCACTTAAATCTATATCTAGGTTTTAAATAAAAAGTAAGTGGACTTATTTTATTACTGACCATGTAAAACAAAAGCCTCAAAGCTCCATGCCCAAATGTCCTTTGGTTTATGGGTTTCTAATGCCTGGCATATAATAGCCATTAATAAATTGTTGAAATACCATTGGATAAATAATAAATGGATGAATGTATGGATGATTGAATAAATGTATCTGTTCTTATCTGTTGCCATAAGACTGGTATACATGTGTTAACTGCCAAATAAATTTTGATTTTCAATAATTAATTTAGGTAAATATTTAAAGAAGTGGAATTTTGAGACACCTGTGATATGGAATGAGCCAAATCATCAATTAGATAATGAGAATGAATAAAGATGTGAATAAAGATGTAAATAAAGATGAAATTTAAATTCTGAAGGGTTTAATCATGTGCATGTCCTCGGTAGTGCATTTTGTGGTCTAGCAACCTACATGTGGGTATATTTCCATGTTGTGAGAAGAAGAACAGAGAAACAGAAACAAATAGAATTCTCTAGGATGCCTGGATCGCTATTATCTAGTTCTCTATTAAAACTCCTTAACAAAGAATTGAAAAGCTAAGGAGTGGGGAGAGAGAAATAACACCCCAGGATTGCTAAGAATGCTTTCTGTTTGTTAAATTATGTTTGATTTCTCTGAATCATTTGGTGTTTGTACATGATAAAATTATGACTTTTATACAATTATGTGACAGTAAAATATTTTCTTCTAGAATAAATTATTTGAAAACCAACTAAATGAAATATATTTTAACTTTATATATTTATTTTATAGTGTTTAAGTTTATGTGGAATAAGTTTATGGTGACAATTGGTATTCCCTCAGTGCATGTAAGGCTACATATTTGTTCCACATTCTTTATGCAATTTATTTTCATCTGTGTGGCAAATTGTCATTGGCTGGGATTAAGTGATTAAGGCCTCTATAGTATTTCTACTACTGTGACCACAAACTGGTATTGAGATGTTAGCTTTCAGATAAGTTATCGTAGCTGTAATTATGTAAATGGAACATCCCAGACCTGTATGTTTATTTGGATTTTACTTACTTTGCCTTCTATCCCAGAAAACTAAGATTAGTCTAGTAATTGATTAGAAGAAGTTATATCATGAGTGAGCTTCTAAAACTTGTGTTTGGTTATATAAAATATTATTTTCTTGTATCATGTATACATGAACTCTTGAGATTTTTCTAAAAGAATAGTCCAAACCACTCTTTAGTATTAAAGGAAATTTTCAGTGCTACATAGCGTAGAGGACAGAGAAGCACAAAACAAGTCACCAAGACAAGTAAATTTGTGCCTTAACATTTTTATGTATAAAATGGCAAATGTTTGTATTACATCATTTCATTGCAGATATGTTATTTTTCATGCGGTTATTGTGTAGCAGAATTACATAGCTAGGACTGAATTTCAGAAGTTACATTCCATCAACGCCCTTTTAAATTTAAGATTAAATTTGTCACAGAAATTAAAAGAGTATTGTATGTTGAGTCCAAAAACCTGGGTTTCATTAGAACTTTCTAAGCCTTACTTTCCTCCACAAGATTAGTAATTACTTCATAGTCGTGAAGTTTAAATAAATTCTTTGGAATATTTATAATGAACCCTATAAATGTAAATTATAGCCTTCTACTAGTTAAAATTTGTTTAACTTACACATTTACTTAAACATGAATGCTTTCTTTATATTTATGATATACAAGTTTGGAGCTACTAGGCAGATAACTAAATTCTTAACTCTTACTTTGTGTATAAATGAAATAATTATGAAATATGTTATTTTCAAAAGTTCCAATTGGCAACCTCATTTAACTATTAGGCAAGTAATTAACAGGAAATTGCTTTGCTCACTGCTTGATGGTGTAGTTGATAGAAATAGTATCTTTTTCAATTATTTTTGACCTTGAAAATTACATCCTTTTATTCATAAGTAATTTATTTAACATGTTTAAATGTGTGTTTTATTTGTAACAATAGGGGTTAATCATGTTAAGCTTTCGAATTTCTCCAACATAAGATTACAAGTAAAAAACAAAGAGAAGTCTTACCTTCAGCTTTTATTGCACATATTCATATTATAAGAATGCATTCCAGAAATAAATTGTCCATGTCCATTTTATAGTTAAGATTTTAAAATTTTCATCTAGTCAAATGAAAAATAATTAATATAAAATGGGAAACTGGTGTAATTTTTGTATTCTTCATAAATAATAGGCATTTGGTATAGCAGCTCAGTAGTAAATTATTAAAAGAACAAAATTGTGAAATAATACCATATAATGTGTCAAAATTATTTATACAGTTACCAATATAAAGATCAAGAATGTGAGTTCTTATTAATATACCATTAGCCTGGTCACACAATGGAAGAGAAGGAAAGGGCAATTTTGAATGACATTTATATCAACTTTGGAACTGTCAACCTCTATTATGTCCTTGGGGCCTTGCACTTTTTGGCTTTCAGACATCTGTGCTGCCTTGAATGGAGGTGCATACTAAGAGTTTTCAGTGGGTCTCTTGCTCTAATAAATGTTTTGAATAGTTATCTTTCAGCATGGGCAAATAATAGTTATTAGTGCTTAAAGCTAAGACATATGAAACTTCATCCCATCAGCACCCACATCCACATCATCTTCATCAATACTACCATTCCCCCCTCACTATACACTCACACTGTGTTTCCTCTCTGCTCATAAAAGTCTTCCCTGTTCCAACTCTGGGAATACAGTCCTTCTCTTTGCTTTGCTTTGTTTTGCTTTTTTGTTTTGTTTCTTTTTCTTTTCTTCACATTCAAGTAAAACAGCCATCTTTGATCCAAGTATCTCCCGAAACTTTTGCAAGAGTTATGATGATGTCAAAAAGAAGTTCTAAAGGCGTCATGTCAGAAGTCAGTTTCACACAGAAGGCAGTAAACAGGCACTACATTGCTAGGGGAAAACAGAGCCTGGAATATTTACAGCTGGGTAGTAAATAGTAAAGTCCCTGACAGTCAGGATATTTAGGCTTAACTGACCAAGAGTAGATCTGGATTCTAATCTTTATTGTCCCATGGAATCTCAGTAACATTCAATTTATTATGCGTATGAATGTTTCCACTATTAGCATATAATATGTCCCAATTGTATTTTAAACACTGAGGTAATATTACATATTTTTAATGTTAACTTCTTATACAGAAGAAGCTTTTTAAAGGATTTGAAAGTCTAATAAAACTTTTTCAATAGTCTCCCTTTATATTATTAATATATGAGGCAGTGGCTCTTACGCTTAAGTGTACATCAGAATCCCCTGGGAATGAATAATTGTTAAACACAGGTTGTTGGAACCATCCTCTTAGATTCTATGATAGAGAATTTGCCTTTCTAACAAGTTCCCAGGTGTGCTTATGGTGCTAGTCTGTGAACCACATTCTGAGAAGTATTCATTCATACTAGATTAAAATGTGAGGATACAATACTTCCATACTGCTGCCAAATAAGACATCATATATAGAGATTATGGTTGAACAGGTCCATGTTTCAGATTGAACAATTTAGGGATAATATTGCCCCTATAGCTTTTTTTTTTTTTTTTCCCCTGACACAGTCTCACTCTATTGCCCAGGCTGCAGTGCAGTGGCACGATCTCACTCACTGCAGCCTCAGCCTCTCCAGTTCAAGTGATTTTCCTGCCTCAGCCTCCTGAGTAGCTGGGACTACAGGTGCGTGCTACCATGCTCAGCTAACTTTTTGTATTTTTAGTAGAGACAAGGTTTCACCATGTTGGCCAGGATAGTCTCGATCTCCTGACCTTGTGATCTGCCCACCTCGGCCTCTCAAAGTCCTGGGATTACAGGTGTGAGCCACTGCACCCGGCCATTGCCCCTGTAGTTTTTAAAATGCTAAAGTAAACTTCTCCAAATTATATGTTGCATCAATCATGGAATTATTTTACTTCCTGTCAAGATCCTATGAATCAATATAGATTTGGTATAATCATCTTTAATTTCTTACGTATCTGACATCATAGAAGATTGCTAATTTGAATTATCTCATGAATTTTCAAAATTTATTTTACTGAAACAAACAATATAAACTGAAATAAGATGTATTACAAGAGTAATTTTTTTCCTAGTCTGTTCATGGGATTCTTAAGTGCACATAACCACAGAATCAAATAATAATCTAATAATATTAAACCACTTAAAAATATAGACTTGAAGCCAGGTGCCATGGCTCACGCCTGTAATCCCAGCACTTTGGGAGGCCAAGGCAGGCAGATCACTTGAGGTCAGGAGTTCAAGAGTAGCCTGGCCAACATGGTGAAACCCCGTCTCTACTAAAAATACAAAAATTAGCCAGATGTGGTGGTGTGCACCTGTAGTCCCAGCTACTCAGGAGGCTGAGGCAGGAGAATCACTTGAACTGGGAGGTGGAGATCACAATGAACCAAGATTGCACCACTGCACTCCAGCCTGGGCAATATATTTTATATATATATATAACTTGAAATTGATGTCATATTTTACCATTTAACCATTTTGTAAAGTGATTTATTTCAGTGGTTCTTTTGGTAAAACTGTGCATTAAACTTTTGTATACAGTAATTAACATACACTTTAATGTCACGTGACTACCCCATTTGATTAAAAATTTTTCTACTTTCAACAGATCATCCTGTTATTGGTAAATATTTTATGTTCTTAACTCATGAAATAGCTAAGTGGAAACTAAGTTTTTATTCTACAATAATATTAATGTAAAATTGTATATATTGTAAACATTGATATATAAACAAGTGGCATGATATTCCAATTTTAGAGCACAGAAAAGGAATAAAGTAACCCTTTCAATTTCCAATTTAAAAAGTTATATAATGTTAATATTATCTCATTCTTATATTCATATATGATGTGATATAAATTTTAATGATACTGTATCCATAAGTCTCATGTATGAAATTACCTAAGAACGATTTAAAATAGAGTATAAACTGTGTTTTGACCTGTTAAACCATAGAACAGCTGGAAATCATCAACCATGCTGAACTGATCACATGATCTTCATGACACATATAGTATACTAAAAGAAAAACCTGGAAAACAAATCTGGATTTTGAAAACATGGTGTTTGTTTAGTGTTTAGAACAGTATGACATATAAATAAGTTGTACATATTAGGGTTATGTTATTATGTTTATTTTCATTTTTAGATCAACTTCAAAGGTGTTTCTGCAAAACCTAGGGAGAAAGGATTATTTTCTAAGAAAGTTAGAAAGTTTCTTGTGTGTGTGTTGAATTTGGAGAGCAGTTCTGATCGGAGTCACACAACTATCTGTGGTCCTCCATCGTGGGTGTTCCAGGTGCTCTGCCTAGGCACCAGGGTACAAACATGCATCAGATCCAACCCCTTTTCTTTGGAGATTTAAAAAAAAAAAAACCTACCTACATCATATTTCAAATCTAATGTGTAATATCTCTCAATACAAATGAATATAGTACCAAGAGTAGCTTTTTAAGAATATTTCTTACAGGTTATAAAAATTATCTGCTTTCTGTGGATAGTTGAGTACACATGTATTTTCTCTTATACAAAAGGTATTTGGAATGTGTAGTTGAAGGAGACATTATGTTGGCAGCTAACCAAATACTGTAATGTTCAGAATGAATGTTAAGATCACTGATTGGTAGAGTAATTTGATGGGAAATGACAGGCTGCATACCTGTGTTTTTCTAGGCATTTTTGATCAGCCTTTCCTTATCACAGCTCATGTTCTAATGATCATTGCAGGATGAAGTGGCACAGCCACTGAACCTATCAGCTAAACCCAAGACCTCTGATGGCAAATCACCCACATCACCCACCTCTCCCCATATGCCAGCTCTGAGAATAAACAGTGGGGCAGGCCCCCTCAAAGCCTCTGTCCCAGCAGCGTTAGCTAGCCCTTCAGCCAGAGTTAGCACAATAGGTAAGTTCTGTTTCTTTTGTTCTTGCTGATTTTCTGTTTATGGCTATTGAATGGAATCATCTTTAAATGGCACATCACACACATTCTATACACGGCTTGAGTTCACCTAGGTCCGTTTTAAACATGCAAATGAAATTTCACACTAAAGTCTAAGTTATAATGCCCTCCTGAAAATCTAATTGTGTAGGTTATATCTATATTTCTAACTATGTGCATACAACAGAAAAAGAAGACTAAATGACTAATTGCAGTGAGCAGTGATGGTTCCAGAATGTTATTATTAGGTGACTTACCTTTTACATCATTGAAATTTCCATTTTTTGTGTGAATTGCACAAAGTTACATTGTGATGAAATGCATTTTGCCTCTATCATCAGTCAGCCATAAGGATGTGAAGTTTGTTCACTTTCATTCTGCTTGAGGATTATTTGCAAACACCAAAGTATTATAAAGAGTGGATAGCTTCAATTCTATATAATTGTAAATTCAGTAGAGTAAACAAAATAGTAGAAAACACTTTTATAAGCTGACTTTGAAAAATTCAATGATTTTAATTTCAGCATACATAAATCAGACTGTATATACTGATTTCAACACAGATTTATTGATATTTTTATTATTTTTATTCAATTTTTAAGGAGGCCAGCCCTCAAGGAGCTCATGGTTTAGCTAAAGGAAAGTCATTCATTCTATGGTATAAGTCAGCTGTAATAAGTGCTATTGCAGAGCACATATAAAATTCTACAAAGAGAGGAGACTGTTGGATTCTGTCTGGGAAGGACTACAGAAGAGTATGAGTTAGATATATCCTAATTCAAACTGAGCCTTGAAGAAGAGATAGATCCCTAGGCATTCTAGATAGTAAGAAAAAAAATCACAAAGTGAAATAGCATATTTTTAAGAAATGCACTGATTTGTCTAGACTGTAGAAAAAATGTGTGGTGGAAAGTGATCACAGCCAAAGCTGAAAGGATGAGATGGCAGAATGATGTTGGAATTCAGGAAACCATTGTTTAGGTGTAGGGCAAGAATAAGTTACATGAGATAGAAATAAACAGTGATAAAGGAGAGAATTAATTAAAAAGATATTAATTAAGGAAGAATTGACATAATTCAGTCACAATAGAATATATCTGGTAAAGGTCAAGTTGTAGACAGAGGAAACTAGAATTTTGAATTTATGAAATAACAAGGATTATTATGCCTCTATTAACAATTAAAGGGGAGCCCAGAATTGGAGCAGGTTTGGGAGAAGACATAAACATGTAATATATGTTGAATTTGAAGCACAAGGAACTATTTAGGTAGAGATGTTCAGGAAGAAGCTGGAAATATAAGCCTCATAGGTAAAAGAGGTGCCAGAATTTTAGATACGGAAATTATTCCTTGATGAGGTGGTTGAACACAGGAGAACAAATAAGTCCATCAAAAAAGGCTGTGTGTGGTAAGAAAAGAAGTGGAGTGAAGAATCGTAGGTATTGCATTAGATACTAATAGATAGATAACTAATATGAATATTATAATATAGCTAACTAATATTTATTGCTATGTAACAAATTAACCTAAAACTTAGCAGCTGGTATTGCATTAGATACTAATAGATAGATAACTGATATTAATATTATAATATAGATAACTAATATTTATTGCTGTGTAACAAATTAACCTAAAACTTAGCAGCAGAAAACAACCAATATTTATTGTCTAATTTATTATTATTTATTGTTTAACATTTATTATTATCTGTTTTCTGGAGGTCTCTGTTCCTTGCCACATTAGGCCTGTCCCTAGGGCTGCTCGTAGCATGACAGTGGACCTTCCTGAGTGAGTGATCCAAGAGAAGAACAAAGAGAAAGGCACAGTGGCTTTTATAACCTGTTCTCCAAGTTCATCCAGAGGCAATTCTGCTTTATTCTGTTTCTTATAAGAGAATCATTAAATCCAGCCCAACTCAAGGCAAGGAGAACTAGGCTCCAACTGAAGTAGAGAGTGTTAAAGTATCTTTGGACGTATTTTAGAACAACTATACTTTTTTTAGATGCAAAACTGATGAAGAGTAAGTTGAGTGTCTGAGAATAAGAGTAAAGAGCAAGTGGGTATTTTAGAATAAGAGTGAAGATAGGGTAATGTCATGCTAGCCTAGGAAAACTAAGTTTCAAAAAAAAGGGATTATTTAATGGTGCAACTTCTGCAGGACAATTAAAGAACATGAAGAATAAGAGCCTTAGGATTTGGTTGGAGCTCATGGACAGGTAGACTGACAGAAATTTTAATAGAACGGTTTGAATAGATTTCCAGTTATACAGAGCAGAAGACTATGAGGAAAGAAAGTTAATTTGGAGACATAAACTCATCTCTTTCTAAGTTTGGTGTTGGAAAGTGATAATACTTTGAGAAGGCTAAGTAGAGACAGGTTTTAAAATAGGAATATGTATATTACGCTTCAAGAGGGGAGAGGAAGAAGAGTTAAAGCCATGTATAGATATGAAAAAGTGCAAAAGACATGTATAGGTATGAAAAGTGATGGGAAGGGATTAACTCTTGTAAAGGAGAAAAACTTTTCTTCTTCCTGAGAATGAAGGAAAGGAAGAGATAAATGGTAAAATTTCAGAGAAATTTTGGAATGATCACAATGAAGGCTGAAGGAGTGTGTATCAAATGCTTTAATCTCCACAAAGTAGAATTCCAGATTATTTGTTAAGAGGAATTCAATCTGGGCAGTGGGGCCACAGTGAAAAGAGCAACAGTAAAAACTGAAGTTTTGAGAAGTTTGAAAAAGGTTTCAGACACATGTGTGCTTTTTCATCTTATGGTCTAACTCCAGTTACTCTGCTCAGCATCCTAAATGAGCTCCAAGATTAGATTTACTTTTATGTACTATGTAAAAGAAAAAATATTTTATTTGGCAAGAATCATTCACTATCCTAATATACATGTAAGCTTATAAATGTCATAGTGTTAGTACATGAGCAACTTTTGCAATGTTGTTAGAACTGGAATATGTGACTAGTAGAATAACTAATATGTTTTTATTTGTAGCACGTATGAATATTTTTTCTTTAACATTCCCAAGGATTAAGTATGGCAAAGTATTTTAGAAAGGCAAGAACATACTAAGTGTCATTTATCATGACTTTCCCCACTACTAAAACATCTCTTTTTTTTTCCTGAAAAGTCCCTTCACCACATACACATCCCTCATAATTTCCAAGGATTTAAGTCCACTGCAATTTACTTTTCTCTTTTCAACGAATGCAGATGTTGAAAGCTGAAACTTTAATGAGTAATAATGTAGTTGGATAAAAGCTGTGAGGATTAATGGTGTTGTAAAGGTCACTCCTGAAAGAAGAATTAGTGTGTGATGCCATTATTAAACCACAGAAAACTGTGGACTGAAAGATGACTTAAGTTATCGTTAATGACATGCGGCTCTTTGCTATATATCTATTAGCTACAAATATAGAAAGTGACTTTTTGAGGTTGGTGACCAATATTACAGTGTATTCTATAAGAATGCTTTTGATATGGTACGCAAATGATAGGCAGCTCCAAAGAAAGGAGATCCTTAAAAGGCATGAATAGTTCAGAAGAATGATGGATAATTTTAGAATCTTTTGACCAGATGTTATCTTTCCCTTATTGGCTTTTTCCACCTATATCGAACATATGTATAACACTTTTAAGTTTTTTTCAAAGCATTTTTTTCATCTATTTTCTCACTGCAGCTGTTCTACAATTATAGACCCTTAACTAGATGGAGTAGATATCCATATAATCTAGTCAAAGCTTGTTATTTAGCAGATAGGGAACACAGACCTAAAGAGCCTATGTGTCTACCTAGGGATTTGAAGTAACTTTTTGTCAGAGCGTAGACAATTCTATGATTCTATATTTATTACCTCAGCTTTAATTTTAAGGAAATAAATGTACATAAAAATCTAGTAACTTATCCAGACTTAGAGCTAATGGATTTTGGAGCCTTAGAGCCATAATTTATTAGTTGGCATTCATTCTTTTTAGTTGTTGCCTTTTGGTAGCCACTATACATTAGATGCTCTTTTGGGTCATTTATCATTTCACTCATACATGTAACAAATGAGATTTAAATACTCTCTCTTTGCCATACGTTTTGCTTAGTCTGGAGGGTAAGCAGACAACAGCCTTGGACTGAGACTTTCGGTGCCTACAGTCTTTTTCCTAGCATATCTTTGGAACGTATTGGAATGTACTGTTCTTAGCCTTCCTTCCTCAGAGGCATTAACGCTTGAAAACTAACTATACCTGAGCAAATGTAAATGCACATTGACCCAGTAAAACAAAGGGCAATATTTCCAAGTCCATTAATTGGCTACTTGATTTGTACAGCATCCAGTTTAATATATGATGACTTGAAGGAGGATATTATTTTGAAAGTTTGTTAGTTTACATTTTTATTTTATTATTATTATTATTATTATTTGAGACAGGAACTTACTCTGTCTATTGCCCAGGCTAGAGTGTGGTGGTGCAGTATTGGCTCACTGCAACCTCCACCTCCTGGACTCAAATGATCCTCCCACCTGAGCCTCCCAAGTAGCTAGGACTACAGGCATGAACCACCAAAAATTCAAAAATATGAAAAAAAAAATATATATATATATATATATAGAAAGAGAGAGAGACAGAGTCTCGCTGTGTCGCCCAGGCTGGAGTGCAATGGTGCAATCTTGGCTCACTGCAAGCTCCGTCTCCTGGGTTCACGCCATTCTCCTGCCTCAGCCTCCGGATTAGCTGGTACTATAGGCACCCACCACCACGCCCAGCTAATTTTTTGTATTTTTAGTAGAGACAGGGCTTCACCGTGTTAGCCAGGATGGTCTCGATCTCCTGACCTCATGATCCACCCACCTCGGCCTCTCAAAGTGCTGGGATTACAGGTGTGAGCCACCGCGCCTGGCCAATTTTTGTATTTTTTTAGAGATGGATTTCCCCATGTTGTCCAGTCTGGCCTCGTACTCCTGGACTCAAGGGATCCGCCCACATCAGCCTCCCAAAGTGCTGGGATTACAGGCATGAGTCATTATGCCCGGCTGGTTTTTAATAAGCAAAATTTATACAAGGATTTTAATGAGAAAAACTTTGTTTGCGGGAAAGTGATTGAAAGAATGTAAAAGAATATTGTGATTCATGGAAGGCCATTGGATTATCAGGAAGTTGGAGATATCATTCAAAGACATCTGGCAATTAATATTTGCATAACACTTTACAGTTTGCAAACTGCTTTCACATGTATTATCTAATTCCTGTGAGCTTTCACAGATAAAAAATTGTCTATTTATCTGAGTGTCAAAAATGTAATGCTGATCAACGACCACAAAAATAGGAAAAATATATATTTGTTGAAAACCACTGGAAATACATATGCCATTACTTTTACTTACAACTGAAAAGTCCTATATAAAATAAATATGTAGTAAATAAGAATTTGTGTTGCATTAATATCATCTGTTAAATCCATGAATTTTAATAAATCTGTACCATATGGTCCAGGCTTCTATTGATAAGAAGACAGAAATGATCAATAGACTTGGAATTATCAAGGCAGATACTTTCAACTTAGAATATGCATTTGTTTCTTCAACAGATCCTGCCCTGGGCCAAAGGAATAATAGATTGAACTAAAAAATGCCAAGTAGTCCATAGACCACTATGAAAGACAAATGCAAGACAATATGACAATAAAAACATTCACAAGGTTTTGAAGGAACACGTGTGGGAAGCACTAATCTTGTCCAAGAACATGTCTAGGGTATGTGAGAGAAGTTCCCACAGAAGGGGTGATGTTTGAATAAATTCACACACACACACACACCAGAAAGAGCCTTTCAGCAAAAGAGAAAAACTTGAGATACAAGCGTGTGAAGTGAAAGGATGAAGGCCTGTCCTTGGAAAAGGGAGAATGTCGTGTACAGCTTAAACATGGGACTCATGAGAGACTGGCAAGAGGGGACACAGGAAAGACAAGCAGAGTTGATATCATGAGGAGATTCTTAGGCCTTGTGAAAGAGTTTGGGACTTATCTCAGAATGACGATTTTCCGGGAACATGAAAGAGTTTTAAAAGTTCCAGTAAAAGCTGTACACTGTGATCTCTTGAAGATTCACAATGCACATTCACATATTCAGGATTTTAAAAATTCATGCAATTAAACCTTTTTAACTTTAATTTTGTATTTCCTGCACTTACTTGTACATGGAATTATTTTTTCTTTTTTTTTTTTTTTGAGACGGAGTCTTTCTCTGTCTCCCAAGCTGGAGTGCAGTGGTGCGATCTCAGCTCACTGCAAGCTCTGCCTCCCGGGTTCACGCCATTCTCCCGCCTCAGCCTCCCAATTAGCTGGGACTACAGGCACCCGCCACCACACCCGGCTAATTTTTTGTATTTTTTAGTAGAGATGGGTTTTCACCGTGTTAGCCAGAATGGTCTCGATCTCCTGACCTCATGATCTGCCCGCCTTGGCCTCCCAAAGTGCTGGGATTACTGGTGTGAGCCACCGCGCCCTGCTGGAAATATTTTTTCATGGGCTATTACAGATCATTATTTTATGAAATGTTTTTGGAAGCACTAGGGTACCAGAGGAGAGTTTGTAATAAGGGATTTTGACATCGATTTTTTTTTAATACACATAGATAGATAAATAAATAGATATTTCTATTTTTATCTTTAGACAGATTCTTGCTTTGTCACCCACGCTGAAGTGCAGTGGCAGGTGAACATGGCTCACTGAAGCCTCTACCTCCCAGGCTCAAGCAGTTCTCTGCCTCAGCCCCCCAAGTAGCTGGGACTACAGGCAAGCACCACCAAGCTCCACTAATTTTTTGTGTTTTTTTGTAGAGATGGAATTTCACCATGTTGCCCAGGCTGATTTCGAAATCCTGAGGTCAAATGATCTACGCGCCTTAGCCTCCCAAAGTGCTGGGATTAGAGGCATGTGCCACCATACCCGGCATTTTTTTTTTTTTCAATATTTTGAAATGCTTTATCTAGAAAGAGAGTAGACAAAAATTCAAAGAGTGCAAGCCTAAAGACAGGAAAACCAGTTAGGAGTCTAAGGCACAGTGGGATATCAGGTGGCTTTCGTGAAAACAGAGGATGGAGAAGCAAATTTGAGAGCTGAGGAAGAAGTGCAACTGTCAGGGCTTGCTTGCGTTGTATCTTTAGAGGGTAGAGGAGAGACCTTAAATTATTCCCAAGGATTGGAAGGGCAGCTGACAAGGTCTATGGAATATAGAAAGCAGTGATTGAGGCCGTGGAAAGATGATGAATTGTTTACCAGACAGCTGTATTTCAGGTACTTATGGGACATTCAAGTAGAGAAGCTTAGTCAATAAACAGATACATGTATCTGGCAATCTGGAAGGGTTTGAGGCAAGCAGTAGTTATTTTACAGTTCTTGGGATCATTTCTCAATTGTTAGAGACATAGTAAAGACCAAGGGTGGCGGGCCGGGCGCGGTGGCTCAAGCCTGTAATCCCAGCACTTTGGGAGGCCGAGACGGGCGGATCACGAGGTCAGGAGATCGAGACTATCCTGGCTAACACGGTGAAACCCCATCTCTGCTGAAAAATACAAAAAAAAAAAACTAGCCGGGCGAGGTGGCGGGCGCCTGTAGTCCCAGCTACTCAGGAGGCTGAGGCAGGAGAATGGCGTAAACCCGGGAGGCGGAGCTTGCAGTGAGCTGAGATCCGGCCACTGCACTCCAGCCTGGGCGACAGAGCCAGACTCAGTCTCAAAAAAAAAAAAAAAAAAAAAAAAAAAAAGACCAAGGGTGGCATATTGGTTTCCTAGAGCTGCCATTACAAGTAAACTGGGTGGGTTGAAACAGAAGTTTATTCTCTTGCTATTCTGGGGGCTAGAAATCTGAAATCAAGGTGTGAGCAGGGTTCGTTCCTTCTGGAAGCTCTGAATGGGAATCTGTTCCATGCCTCCATGCTGCAGACAGTCCTGGCTCATAGATGCATAACTCCAATCTCTGCCTGCATATTCACTTGGCTTTCTCCCCTATTTCTATGGGTCAAATCTCTCTCCTCTTTTAAGGACACCGGTTATTGGATTTAGGGCCAACCCTAATTTCAGGGTGATCTCACCTCGAGATCCTTAATGACATCTTCGAAGACCTTGTTTTCAAGAGAGGCCAGAGTCACAGATAATGAAGTTTAGGAGTTGGATATATCTGTTGGGCAGACAAAATTCAACCCATTACAAGTGGTTTTGTATTTTATTTTCTTTCCTTGTACAGCAGCCATTACTAATTCTTTCCTTTTAGAGTTGATCTCCTCAAAAATTAGACTTTCTAGTTTGTCCCTTCTTTTCTGCCTCTGAAAAAATATATAAGGGGCCTTTTGAGTTAAGAAAAACAAAAATTTTGAGAATATTTTTGGTAATGGTTAAGAAGAAACACCGAAGCATAAAACATCGAATTGTAGGCCAGGCATGGTGGCTCACGCCTGTAATCCTAGCACTTTGGGAGGCCAAAGCGGGAGAATAGTGTGAATCCAGGAGTTCTAGCCCAGCCTGGGCAACATAGCAAGACTCCATCTCTACAAAAACTTAAAAAGTAACTGGGGGTAGTAGTGCCCATAGTCCCAGCTACTCAGGAGGTTGAGGCAGGTGGATTGCTTGAGCCCAGAAGTTCAAGTTTGCAGTGAGCTATGATCATGCCACTGCACTCCAGCCTAGGTGAGACCTTGTTTCAAAACTAAATAAATAAATAAATAAAATTATAGTGAATTTAACAAAGTTACAGAATCTCACAAATTTCTTACTCTAACCCACATTTTCCAAATCTCATTTGAGATGTTAACTGGAAGTTATATTGACCTTTGCCATCTCATTTTCCTCTTAAGACTGAGGTTCACCAAACCTCTCCTATACACATGCCCTCCCATCTGATCCTGACTTTAGATGCAATTGTTGCTTGAATCTATAATGAAGGCAGAATAAAATGTATCTATTAGATAGCCATTATGTGTCTCTTTGGCCTTTATGGTCTGATGCCCATTTAATTGAACCTCTGTGCCAGCCAAGGAATGACATCCCCTCACAGATTGCATCATAATAGTCAAAGCCATGTTAACAGGAGTGCTAAGGGTGAACGTATAGGGAAAATGAAAGTGTGAAGAGTAAAGAAAGGAGTCTAATATCTTTTCCTGCCTCTGTAGATACCACATGCTATTTCCTCCTTCACATGTGTTATTTCATCTAATTCTTCCATCAACTTTACCTTCATTTTGTAGTTAAGGGAAGTGAAAACTTAGATTGAGCATTAAAATTTGTCAAATATCACACTTACCAAGAACTGGAAATCCCAGATCCAGTTGAATCCAATTTCCAAATTCTACTTATTTTACTATGCCATTTTATAAAGTGACAGTTACTGAATAACTTTCATTGACCATTTATTATGATGAAAGACTATATTACCTCACTTAATCTTGACATTTCTGTTATCTAGTGAGCGTTATCCCTATTTAACTTATGAGAAGTTACTCATAAGTTACTTGCAACGTAGAAAAGTAAAACAACTTGTATAATTTATATAGCTAGTAAGTGTCAAAGCTAGGATTTTAATTTAGGCTTGCCCAGCTCCAGAACACAGGCTTTTTCTAATAATTGGAATCTTGAATCAAAATCTAAGGATTAGGTGAAGGAAGGGTCCCAGGCAGGGATACAAACACAGAGGAGAGGCAGTGAGGAAAAAGGAACAATGCTAAAATGAGATTCAATAAGGAGAGGATGGTCAATGCTGTCATCCCTCTCAAGAAATGGAAAATGTCCTTTGGATTTATTCGACAACTAAAGACCAATAGCAACAGAAACAAGATTGCAGTGAGAACTGGAGAGTAGGGAGGGAATGGGAGATTATGAGATAATGCATCTTTGAGAGGCTTGACTTCAAAGATAAAAAGAGAAACAGTGTTGGAAAGAGAGGGCAAAACAAAGTTAAAGAAGACACTTTATTTGCTTGTTTTAGGAGAAAAGAGAACCTTAAGTATCTACAGGTTGAGGTGGTAGAGAGGGTAGAGACAAGTAGATAGATGATACAAATGAGAAACAGAATAATCAATGAAGAAGTATAGAAATCTAGAACTCTTATTAGGAGATTTGCCTTGATTGAAAGCAAAGGGACCATTTTTATTGAAACAGGAGGAGCAAACTAGGCATAAATGGACATAAATTTGAAGGCAGCAGAAGCTAAGAGTGTGAGTAGGCTCAGGAAGGTGAGAGTTCAGTCTTACTGCTTTTTGCAAAATCAGAGGCAAGGCCATTTGCTCAGAGAGACGGAGTCAGCAGGGTTAAGGATTTGGTGACTATGAGGAGAACAAACTGTAAAGAACCAGCAAACAATCCTATTAAGATTGAATGTTGTCATATATAAATGGCTTTATGATTTAACATAGCAGACAAATGTTAACATTTCATATAGCATTATAACTAAAACTCAAGAGTCTCTAAAAGCAAGAATGTTTATTTTAAAGTGAACAGTTATTTCTACCTGCACAGAAACACACATCTCAAATTGGAAATAACCATTACAGAACATAGGTCTGTCAGTTACTCCCCCTCATAATAATTTACATTCCTCTTGCATCTATATTAATCATTTTTCCTACACAATGTTATCTTGGCAGTCCCTAAAAAGCATAAAGAATTCATGCTTTTATTCAGTGCCATGTGCCAAGCCATTTCAAATATATTTGTGTTCTGGAGAAGCTAATTAGACTACATAGAAGCTAAATAGACTACAAAAATGTATGATGCCAGGTTGCGTATAAACAGGGGTTAGAGCATAGGAAAATCAGACTGATCCTCTTAAGATTTTACTAAATGAACATATACCAAGACCGTCACGGTCATGTAAGAGTTGTATTTCTATCTAGAGTAATATTGTTCATGAACAAGTTCAAGAATTATACATTAAGAATGATGTACAGGAGATCCAAATTAGGATGTTGAGGATAATAAAATACAACCATCTTTTACAGTAAATATTAGCCCTGAAGATCTGTTCTAGGTTTAGAGTTGTTTTCAATTCACTGTTGTGTTTATAATGAGCAGAGATGTTTTGTTCTTTGAATAAGTTCCAATGAATTTAGCTCTGAAAGGCAAAATATATAATCACTCTCAAGCTTCCCTTTTCTATCGCCTACACTGGAACTTTTCTTTCTGCCTCAAGGAGATCAGAGGACCAGGTCTACTCTGCGCATAGTAACAGGGGGAAAGGCATGGATCATTTAGAAACCTGCCAGCACTGAAGTACTGCATCAGTTTCTGACATCAGTTTCTTCAATAGAAACGTTTAAGCAGCAAGAAAATATTCTGTTTTTTGGCAATCAGCAGATCAGATAGAAGAGTCTAGCAATACAACAAGGATGTGTAATCTGACATGATTAGACAAGGCTCTTAGTACCAGAACATTCATAATTGAGACAAAGAGTATTAATAACACTTTCCTAACACGGCAGTTAGCCATTTTATATTTCCTTTCTTTAATCTTAGTGTTTTTCAACAAATCATGGGATTTAATAGCGTGTTTTGGCAGATTAGAGGATTTATGGCCCAGATGTTTTTTGTTCTAAAAATGGATTAGGGTGTAAAGTTTGCTGGAATCCATGGAACATGTTGAGGCAAGCCGGTCATTTTATGTGTGATTAGTGCCTGCCTTCTGTCTCACAGTCCCTCCATCTGTCACAATTCACCAATGGATCTGGTTAGATTTAGCCTCGTGTCACAAACAAGTCCCTTTTCTGGGCAATTTCATATTACAGATTCATTTTATGCCATTTTATGCCCTAGTTAAAAGATAGGGAGAGAGGAAGATGAGATATCAGCTTTTCTTTAAATACTTGCAAAACAATCTTTTTCCATCAGTATTCTATTCTAATATAATGCAGATCATCATACTAATATGCATCAAATAAATAAATGATCAGTGTTAAAAATAAAATTAAATAAAAATTAGTTTTGGTTGTTACATCTGTTATTCTATAAAAGCAATATTTTGGTAGTGTATATTACTAACCATGGACTGTGGAGTTGCATGCATAAGCTGATCGTTTGGCCATCTTATTAAGAGTGTGAATTAAGTGTGACTATAGTTAAGAGTAGCCACAATTTCTTATCAAACAATTACAGGTGCTTGGTTACATTCTGTACTTGAAATTTAGCCTAACTATTACAAGTTTGCATCCATAGCAAACCACTGCCACCTGTGGTTTATTTCACCATTAATGGATTTTTAGGAAGAAAATGCTCTTCAGTCGGTTAGTAATGATTTATTTCTTCTGTATATAACAAACCTAATAGTGCTATACAGACCCTCTTAAGTGGCGTTTCTAATACTAGGAGAGACTCAATAATCATAGTTATAATTATGAATACCTAAATCCTGTGCTAAAATTCAAAAGTTCCTTGCAAAAAAAAATTAAAAGTGGGTTTTGTATTTGCACTACAAAATAATATTCAAATAATAACTAAAGCATTTACTTAAAAAATACATCTTCAACTTCTTTCAAAATAGTTGGAAACAACCATATTTCACTTAGGTATTATATTTTTATTACAGATATTTGAACATATTGGAAACATGTTTATGTATGACTATATGAATCAGTCATTGTCAATTATTCATTCATTCATTTTAGATAAATCCCATGGAGAAATCATTATAGGCCGGACACTAGCTGTTACCAAGAAAAGAAGTGATTTTTATGGTTACAGGCTAGCCTAGACATGCATTTATACAAAAGATATCCTTTGATCTGTCTCATGTTCAGGTTACTTAAATGACCATGATGCTGTCACCAAGGCAATCCAAGAAGCTCGGCAAATGAAGGAGCAACTTCGACGGGAACAACAGGTGCTTGATGGGAAGGTGGCTGTTGTGAACAGTCTGGGTCTCAATAACTGCCGGACAGAAAAGGTCAGTTCATAACATAACTTACTTTCTAGAAATACTTAATTAAATCGCCTGATGCTTTTTAAAATATATATATATATATATTTCCATCTTCTTATCATCCTCAGAATGATTCTCTGTCCCTTTTCTCCCTCCATTAATATAGACGGCCTCATCACCTTCCTAATCAAAACCATCTGGAAATAGAAAGAGTTATAATTCTCTTGATCCATCTCCAAACCTTATGGACAATGAATATCCCCTTTTACGCCACCAGCTTGTATTAAAACAAAATGGCATTTGAAATATCTGAGTCTGACTAAAAGTTTTGCTTTTCAGAGATGCTTAACTTGTATTTGGGGATGAGCTGGATTTGAAATGCTGAATCTTCCTTAATCAGCATAAGCTTGGATGATATCCATGCTCATATTCTAAGTATTTAGGATCCTGAGCTTGTCATAATATGTTTCCAGCATAAAGCACTGTCAAGTGTTAGATGAGTTCATGACTGGAAATTTTGACTTTATTAGAAAACAAAATGTACTTATTAAAAACTTTGACATTATTTGTATTATAAATAAGGCCAGTGAAACTTCTGAATTTGAGAGACAATGATTTCAAGCCCTTTTGTCTAAGCATACATGGTGTTTTATTTAGAAAAATATTATAAGTTGAAATTTATAGAAAAATATTATAAGTTGTAAAATCCTCAGAATTATGTACTTTTGGAATATTTGATATGTTTTAAATTGAAATTTTAAAATGTTACCCAGTCCTCTTTACAGAATCCTCTAGATAAATGGATCCAGTAGAGAAGAGAAAAAATGATCAGCTACTTAGCAATAACTGGAAAGTTAATCATAATAGGAAGCTTATGAGTCAAACAGAATTGTCCAGAATGAGCAGATTGCTAATTTGGATAGCTTTCTAGTTTCCCAGGTTTTATGTGGAGTTTGATGTATAATCACTAAGAAGCCGGCAATCTGCATAGTGAAGGTGAAATGTATGGGTGATCCTGTCACAACTGCTCTTTCCCTGGTCCTAATATGGTAAAAATTAAGGATGGAGAAATTATTTCAATTCTATTGTGTGTCCAGAGGGGAGAGCAAAGGATAGATCAGTATACATCCCTTGCAGTCTTACAACATAAGACGTATGACATTGGTGTCCTGAGAAGGGCACATTTTTATAGCTAAGCACCAAAAGGAAGGGGGAAAGCAACGTGACAGTTCTAAAGAAGGAATGATAGCAAGCATAAAGGAATTTATATTCAAATATTTAAACATTCTTGAAAGGATGCTTGAACAGAAATTCCTTTTCTCTGCTCCCCACGTAGAAATGAGTTTAACACTCAGCCAGATGCTAATGCAAAGTGACTCAAGCTATTCCTCGCAAGCATAGCTAAATTGCCGTTATTTGTTAAGCGCATTGAATTCAGCTGTGGATACAGCAGTTGGTTGCATTCAGCAAGCATCTGTACCCTTTTTTTTTTTAAAATCCTCCAAAGCAGAGACAACTCTACCTATCTCCCCCTTCTCTTCTCCAGTGCTGGCTGGGAATTGTCAAGTGACAACCGACCAAATCCTTTTGGACAGGAAGCCTTCATCCTGAGTTCTATATACTTGCAAAGCAGGCCTTGTGGTTGAATCAGGGAGCCCATTAAAAGTACTTTGATGGTATGGAAATTCATCTTCATGAAGCTCCTAGGCCCCTAAGCAGCGTGCTGTTTAGCTGTGGTTACAGATCAGTCATTCACATTGGAGGGCAATAATTGTGCTGACGGCTTGTAAGGCAATGGAAGTACATAAAATAATCCTAGGCCCTCTACCGTGGCACTGTGAGTTAATCTTCTCTAATACAGATCAGCTGTTGTTCTAACACATGACTTTATGCTGGCTCCAGTGACTCTGCACAGCCTTTTGATTAAGTAACAGGAGTGGAACCATCTGCATTCACTTTATTCCATACTTGTCCATTGTTAGGCGACCTTATTGCCACTTCTCGTTCCATCTCCACAGTCATACTTTATTTCTCTGATTAGCACCTCCTGCTTGGGTTGCAGGAGTGAGAGTTGCCTCTGTTGATAACTACTGCTTCCATGTTCCTTTCTGTTTCGTACTGTGATAACAACTTTTTAAAAATCTGTTTTGGAAATAATACCTGCCAAAACCTGTGGGACAGTTAAGATGTCTCTGTTCTCAAGAAGATCTTCATTCCTGAATCTCTTCATCATGTATTTTCAATGCAGTTGAGTTACATCTTGAACTATAGTCTTATAATTTATGAGTTTTTAAGTGAAAAACTTAAGTTACGGAAATGAAGTAGTTTCATTATTATAATAGTATGACAAACTCTTGTAATATAAAAGGAAACCTTCTCCATCAAAGGATCTGAATTATCTCATCCCTTATGTTACCCTGACACCTGAAAATGAAATTGAGATTATTGAAACTCTTTGAAGCAGGTATTACTCTAGTTTGTGGTTGACTTTTCCTGTTGAAATAACTTGGGTATCATTTCTGGAATATTAATGATCAATCTATGTCTGTGTAAGTCATGAAAATGAGATAATAATGTCACACTTATATCTTTTAATTAGTAATTATTCAACATTAGCACATGCTATGTATTAGAGACTGTGGTATGTACTGGAGGTATTGTATTAAACCAGAAAATATGAGTTCTGCCTTTATAGAGCTTACAGTTTGGATCAAATTATTATTTGACTGTTACTCATTACATATTTATGTGTGTGAGCCCACCCATAGGAATTGAATAAAGACCCCATATTGCTTACCATATCAAATCAGTTATATACTTGAGTTGACAAAGGTAGATGTTCTCTCTCACATTAACCATGTATTTATGCATATTGTGTTATTTTTCTAATACTTATCTTTTTATTAGACTTTTATAATCACTCAGTATTATCTATGGCCAATAAATATGTGGATTAGTAATTGGTTTGAAGTTTTGCCATAGTGTTTAGTGAAAGACGTAAAAAATATATGATAAATTCCTCTTACATTTTGCACTATCATCTTATATCACTTGAATCCCAAAATAAGGGCATTTTTTTCTGTCTAAAGGAATACTGCCAGCCAGGCGCGGTGACTCACGCCTGTAATCCCAGCACTTTGAGTGGCCGAGGCGGGTGGATCATGAGGTCAGGAGCTCGAAACCAGCCTGGCCAATATGGTGAAACCCTATCTGTACTAAAGATACAAAAAAATTACCCGGGCATGGTGGTGCATGCCTGTAATCCCAGCTACTCAGGAGGCTGAGGCAGGAGAACTGCTTCAACCTGGGAGGCGGAGGTTGCAGTGAGCCAAGATTGCACCATTGCACTCCAACCTTGGCAACAGGGCGAGACTCCATCTCAAATAATACTAATACTACTACTACTAATAATAATAATAATAATACTCCTAACTCCCTAAACCCAGAAAATACGTGTAAGGTAAGGATTGAGGGAGACAAAGCAGAAAGAAAGAAGGAAAGGAACTGGGAGAAAGGAAAAAAGAAAAGAAGTTCAGCCTGGTGCTTTACATCAACCTAAAAGATATCATGACCTGAGCTCCAGATGATTGATATCTTGTGGTGGAGATCTGTTTTCTTGGGTACACAGCCTTATACACATTAACTTTTCTTCATATCTCAAATAGCCAGCCACGTGGTTATCCCAGCTAGAAGGTCTTAATTCTGAAAAGCTGTAATTGGACAGTGAAAACAATTAGAGGTGTGAAGATAGGGACCAATGATTTCTCAGTGATATGTACCAAAACACATCATGAAAGTCATTTTTACTGAAACACATTTTAATGGAAGACTTCTAAGAGACTTTTTTTAATTTCTTTACGTTTCTTGGAAGTGTTTCAGCATACCCAAGAACTGTGTGTGTCAGGTTTCTTGGAAACTGTGGGACAGAGTATTATTTATAATTGTCCTCTCTGGTTAATTGTAGACTGATTGTATATTCAAATAATATTATCTTTTGCCACATGGCTTTGTTACAGATTAGTGTTGTGGGTGAAAAGGTGAGCTTCTCAGGTATGAAGGAACAGAAAGAAGCCTCTCATATTTTGTTTTGTAAAAAACACACTTTGCTTCATTACCACCTAGATGGCACAATTTTGTTCACAGAGTCAAGTACAGGTTCTTGAGCTTGTGTTTGAAAGTATCCATATTAATAAGAGATTATAAAAAGCTCAGTTTTTGTTGTCCTGATCCCACGACACAGTGTTAATACAATAGAAAACCAGTGCACTCAGTTGAAATAAGAAATAGACCAGAAGCTTTTCTGTTTGTGTCACTCACTCCAAATATAGTTATCCTGGGAAGACTGTACCTATACTGTCATAGCTGTTAGGAATGAGTTTCACTACATGTATCAGGAAACCTGAATATGGTAGCTTAAATAGTGATTCATGGCCAGGCATGGTGGCTCACGCCTGTCATCCCAGCACTTTGGGAGGCCGAGACAGGCGGATCACCTGAGGTTGGGAGTTAGAGACCAGCCTGACCAACATGGTGAAACCCTGTCTCTACTAAAAAATACAAAATTAACAAGGCATAGTGGCGCTTGCCTGTAATCCCAGCTAAGCTACTCAAGAGGCTGAGGCAGGAGAATCACTTGAACCTGGGAGACGGAGGTTGTGGTGAGCCAAGATGGCGCCACTGCACTCCAGCCTGGGCAACAAGAGTGAAAGTCCGTTCCAAAAAAATAAAAAAAATTAAAAAAATAGTGATTCATTTTTATCACATAATGAAGTTCAGGAGTAGGAGTTTGGTGGCATTAGTTCATCAACTTGGTATCGGAGTTGAAATCTGTGATTCTCTTGTCTATTCCCTTTGGGTCACAAAATGGTTGCCGCACCTGCAGCTATCCCATCCGCATGAAGGCAGGCAGATTCAGGAAGGAGAAGTCATTTTCTCTTTGCTAACTTCAGTCTTCATTCATACGGGGGTATTTCATTCCTCTTCTCAAGCTGACTTCCACACACATCTCATTGGCTAGAACTGGGTCATGTGAACATCTTTAAGACCATTACTGGCCAAAGGAAAAGAGACTGCTTTAAATTGATCATGAATTATTTTTTACCACTAAAGTAGAGAGCTAATCCTATCTTCTCTGAGATCAAGGGATTATCTTCAGATCAAAGGTAATATTAGCTGGGAAGAAAAGAAGGACAATGGCTGTTGGGTATGAAAAGGCGATTGTCAGCCACAGGCGTATTATAAACATGATATCAAAGCTCTCAAATATTTCCTTCATGAAACTGGTTGGTTTTGTTTGTTTTATAATTGTTGCCATCTATCTGTCTTTTGCTCTTCCACTATTACATGTCCAGGGTCTTTCTCTTTTCTTTTCTTTTCTTTTCTTTTTTTTTTTTCCCGAGGCGAAGTCTCGCTCTGTCACCCAGGCTGGAGTGCAATGGCACGATCCTGGCTCAATGCATGCTCTGCCTCCAGGGTTCAAGGGATTCTTCTGCCTCAGCCTCCTGAGTAGCTGGGACTACAGGTGTGTGCCACCACGCCTGGCTAATTTTTTGTGTTATTAGTAGAGGCAGGGTTTCACCATGGTAGCCAGGATGCTCTCAATCTCCTGACCTCATGATCTGCCCACCTTGACCTCCCAAAGCACTGGGATGACAGGCGTGAGCCAATGTGCCTGGACCATGTCCAGGGTTCTTATACCTTGTCTGGGGTTCACAAAGAATTAAATGACACACAAGCATGTGCACAAGAAGACTTTGCTTTATGACAGGTTAAATCTATAAAAGTATATTCACATACACGCCATATACATGTTAAGACCAACTTCTGTACTGCTTTTCTTATGTAAAACAGATGTCACTCACAAAAATAAGCATGCATGTGTGTGCATATATTTCTTAAGGAAGAGTATTCACTGAACATTAATTGCCTACAGTGTACCTGGAATATAAACACATAATGCATGCTATGAATTCATCTATCATTGTAAATCATAGCTGGAAAAATGTCTTACTTTTTCTGCTGAGCTGTAGTGAAAATTCTTTGTAATTTTCTGTCAAATAAGGTGGAAATTTGGTAAATAACGTGTATATTTTAATTAAGAATTGACTCAATAATGACAGTAGTTTCATTTTTGACCCTTTCTGAGTCATATTCATAAGAAGCCTCACCACAGACTATATAGGCTGATTGTAAACAAAGGTTAATTTTTTCTGTCTGGCACTTGGAAACTCGTCCATTACACCCATCTCTTTCCTGCCATTGTCAACCCTCTTCTTTCCCTTTAAAAGGGTGCCAAACATGAAATGACAGTGACCAATGTTGACTTAATGTGGATGTTTAATAATGAAAAAAAGTGTGTCATTCCCAGCATTAGTTACAAATGGCAGTAAGTGTATCGGATGGCAGCCCTGTAATAATTTTACATCCATCATTCTTTCCTGATGCTTCGCTGGCCATCTGATGGATGGGGCCAGCAGTGTTAACTCTTCGGAAACTGACACAATGTATGTAGTTCAGCATTATCTAACACATGTTCCTTCCCTGAGATAAGGAGAAGGCCTGTGAGGAATTGTGCATTACAGGTTTTTGCTTTAAAAAAGTGAATATGAAGGAACCCATGCCTCTCCGGTAGTGGAAGATGCTTCAATGAATGATTTACGGATGGGTTTTATAAATGTTGCCTTTAGCTAAAATGAATTCTAAAAGTCAAATTAGAAATAGATATTTCAATAGCTAGAGAAAAATTGTATAAAGGAAGTAGGCATGTTAGGTAAATCCTTCTGGAGGAAAGTAAGATAGACCCTTGCAACAGTGTGTGGTAAAGCAGATTTTACTAGGGGTGTGTGTGTTTCTGAAAAACGTTCCCAGTGTGTTAAATCCTCTGGTTAGAATTTGCCTAAGAACAAATTAAAATAACATAAGTAATTAGTATTTTCTCTTTTTAAAGTGAGCATATATTATGTTTTTAATCTCTACATTTACATGTAATTATTTATTTGGTGACTTTAATTAAAAGATATGCAAAACCCGAAGTTGAATATTTGCCTTCTTATTATTGGAGTCTCTCTACTCTGAAAATGTATATAAAATGAAAGGGAAACGGCTTTCTAGGCAACTGATTATTAGAACATCTAGACCAGCTTTTTATGTGCAAGTTGGCATTTGATCCTTAGGTTTTCTTTCCTTTTGTTTTTCATTCATAAAACCTTCTTAATTCTGAGTGTCTTAGCTAGGGAACACTTCTTATGGGACAGGAGGGGAGAGGAAAACCCCTTAGTGAATATTATCAGCACACAGCAGCCAGTTTTGAAAGACCATGACAAAAAGGCAAATAGGTATTATGTCATCACTATCCATCACTGTATATGTCATCCTTTCAATAATTCCAATCGACATGCTCGACAGACCAATGCAAGCTAAGGGGGCTGTTTGTTTTTAGAAATTGAGTATAGGCTGTCTGTAGCCTTTTGTTCTAGACGGTTTTCTTCTGTGTCTTTTCATTTCTTTCTCTCTCTTTCTTTTCTTTTTGGGGGTATTTAATTGAAATCCATGCCGAGTTTGCAGACTGCAAAGATCAGAGCTGTTTTCGTCCAGCAGTGGTAACTATGCATTAAACATTTTGATTTGTTTGAGCTTGAAGTTTAGTCCTTTTTTGCCATTTGCTTCATGGAGTTTGTGTATATTTACAGCCTCTGCATTTAATGGCCACATGCCTTATTTTCACAGATGGCCAGTGGAAGACTTTTTCTTTCTCTTAGTATAGCCTGCTTTCAGTTTCGCTACATTTGTCACAGTGCCACTACTTGCAGCTAGCAAGTGCCCACGCTTGGTGGGGAGCAATTATGGTGTGAGTTTTTAAGGAGCTTTTTAAAGGTTTTTTTTTTTTCCAGTAAACTTTTTATGGTTTAATTTTCTAGCCTAGAAAAGCTGTGCATGTTTTCAAACAGAGAGTCTTGTGTTCTTTACATCATTCTGGTAGAGGGGTTAGTGTAGGATGGTCCAATAAAATGAGACTCATAGGGCATGCCAAATTGGGCTTTCAGAGAGACACCCACAGGCCTCTCTGATGATTGAAATTGTCTATTTGTTTAGGGATTCGAGGATACGCTCACAATAGTACTCCTGAAAAAATAAGTTTGAAAACACCATGTATAGAATGATGTCAATATTTTTTAAAGTCTATTTCCATAATGCATAGATAAAAGACTAAAAGAATATACCACAAAATGTCAGCAGTAGTTATGCCAAGGTTATGGGGTTGTACGTTTTCATATGTATTTCCACATTTCTGAATTTTCTAATTTTCAGTAAGTGAAGTAAAAATCACTTTTGTTGTTGGGCCAGAATTGCTCTTTATAAAAGCTTGGTCTATCAAAGAGAGGTCATCCTTTTCCCCCTTGATTCCTTCCTTCTCCTCAAAATCAAACAGCTGCCCTCAAGACACTTACACATTAAGACACTGAAATAATTAAGGAGAAGTTTGTTTTGCAGTTATCCTATATATTTACTAGATAGATTCTTTATTATATTTATTGCAAGCTATTTTACCAGTATGGATTTAAAGCTTTTAGGAAAATACGAGGAATGTAGCGTTTATTTAAAGGGTCTCATTGAATCTTTCCAATCACATCTCTTCTCTTTTACAAATAAAAAAGACTTGCTTATGCCTGTGTCATAGGAGTATAACAGCTATTGATATTTATTTTGTACCTTAACATTTTCTCAGGGCTTTCCCCTCATATTTTGGTCTCACTCTGTAGTGTAAGTAGAACAGTATTCTTTGATTAAAACATCTTTTTAAACTTGAGATTTGAGAAGACTAGAGGAATTCAAGGGGTAGATCAGTCTTTCAACTGAACTCTTACAGCTCAAAGCCCAGTCTCTTTTCTAATGGAATATGGAGAGGGAAATCCAGAAAGTAACCCAGTTCCTGTTCAATTCGCTTGTGCCCCAGCATTGGTCATGTGTAGTCCTCAGCACATTTTTGAGACTTGATCTAAAATATTTCATTTAAGCAATCGCCATCTCCACAATCCGTACATCTGGTTTCCAAATCTTCATTTTTCCTGTTTTTACTCCTTCCTTCCTTCTTCCTGTCTTCACTGTGCACCAAACCCCATCACTGGAGAATAAGCCAAGAAAGCAAAAACAATATACTCAATCCTAGTTACTTTGTTTCTCCTAGCAGCTCTGATAAAACAAGTGATGACGTTTCAGCTGTTCATTAAAAAGAGATTTAAAATATCTATTCTAATATATATTTTTCTCTCTCTGTATTTAAAACTACCATGGATAGTTGAAAAAAGAACTATAACCCTGGTATGTCTGTTTCTATTGTCAGATCCAGCATTTCTGAACCAAGTCATGACTCTTTAAAATGGTCTGATTATATTTATTTAACTGAAGTAACTACTGGCTACTGAGGGTACATTTGTAAGCATGCTGACAGTTTTATAGCTTTTATTCCATGAAAAAGAAAATTTGAAAAAAGTAATCCTATATGTTTCTGTAGCTCAGTAACTGAGTTACCCATTGTTTATAGAATAATTATCATCAGATAACATTCCACTTTTGTGTTTACATTTGTGTGGCCCTCCCACCAACTGGACATCCTGTGTAGGTTGCAAATTCTATTATTTTTCTTAGTTGGCCTCTTGATTTTCTCACATTAACCCTTCTGATTTGACTCAGTATGTATAATATGTCTGTCTGCCACGGTTTGGAAGAACAACACAACCTTTTCTTTAGATGTTGGCTGTAGCCTGACCATATATAAAGACATTTAAAATCCCAGGTTTTGTTTTTTCCCCTCCTGCCTCCCTTCTTCCACATATACACACCATAAGCACCATCATGACGAAGAAGCAAGGGCCGGTATTTTACTGTGATAGTATTCTTGTGTAAAGTTCTTGGTGAATTCTTTGTTTCCTATACATTCTTTTGAGTAACTTTTCTGTACATTACACATCCAGGCCATAGGGATTTTTTCCTCCCTGTGGCAGTGGTTTTCTCTTTTAAGGACTGAATTTGTAATGTTGAATGGGGATGTTTAAGTGTGTCTTTAACAAGGTACCTGAATTTGTAAGTCTAATTACTGTTGGATAGTCTCTTCACAAAATATGTTCGAAAAGCAATCAGATTTTTGTTTTTTTCATAATTTGAAATGTCTTCCTTGAATTTAAGAAAAGAATTATGGAATTATTGATTACAAAACCATAGCTTTAAGTGTTGAAACTTGTTAATGACTTTTGAGAAAATTTATCTTTTATGAATAGAGAACGTATAAAAATATGACAAATTACACAAGAACCTGAAAAAGAGACTTCAGTGGAGTGTAAAGAAAATATCAGCAATAGTTGTCTTTAAATACCTTGCACATCTCCATGTTTAAAAAGAATCAAAGCCTGTTTTCTGTGAGATATATGTCAAAACAGTTTTGTTATATTGAGTTCAGTCAAGTAGGACATAAAATCATAGAATTGAAGGTTTGAAAGAAAATGAAAAGGGCCTATCATTCAACCTTGAATTGCCTCTTCAGTATCTGTAATATGCTACGCAGGTAGTCATATGTCCACCACTTGAAAATCTCTAGGAAGGTGGAAATTTCTTCCATCTGGAGACAGACCGTTCAATGGATAGACAGCTCTATTAGATCTCTCTTCCTTCAGTAGTTCATTATCTTTCACCTGATAACTTACAGTCTTTGATCAGTGTTCTATCTCCTAACTACATATGGACAAACTCTACCTCTATTTCACAAACAATAGCTGTTTATTCTTTTTAAGCGCGGAGGTTCTTAAGATATTTAAAGACAATGATTGTTGATTTTTTCTTCCTACTCTACTCAAACCCTTTTTTTCAGTATCCTGTGTAATTTCTTCATTATGACAACAAGGTTTAATAGATAGGAGGATGCTCAAAAACTGAGTTAAACTGAGTTAAGTCCAAACAATTATTGTCATTGAGTTTCCCTGGTCTGCATTCCAACACCTATTTAAAAAGAAAATGAGGCCATTATAACATTATTTTAGTGAATCCATACCAACTTCCTGTCATTACCACAGCCTCTACCAAGAGCTCTGAACTAATCTTATATAGGTAACCCCATCTTTTCTGGAGTATACATTAGGTGCTAAAGTCATATTTCTTCAAATTTCTTTCTTTCTTCATAAAAATCAAAATTAGATATTTGTCATCAGTTTTGAAATATTCCTCCCATTTTAAAATCATTCTTTGAAAATCATTAATAAGGATTCATCAGTGTTATCAAGTCATTTTAAGATCTTGAAAAGTTATTCACCTAGATCAAAACTCTCAAATTTCTACACTATGTGTTTCTGAACCATCTTTGACTTTGTAGTACTGCTTATCTTGATCTGCTGATACATTTCACATGATCAGAAATCCTGATGAAATTAACCTGCTAAGAAGTTGAGTCAGAATTATACAAGCAACTTTTCATGAAGCTAGCTACCAAATTTTACAAAAGGAAATTAGATTGTGGAACAAAATTATGGGTTTTAATTCATGAGGGAATTCAGAAAGGGAAAAAAATCAGAATTAAATCAGGTGGATTTTGTGGATGACTAGGCCAGAGGATGTATATGGACCTTTCCATCCCCTTAGTTCATATCTTGCTATAATTCTCGATGGAGAAAATGAATAGAAAAATTCTCTTTTCTTCAAGGATTATTAAATTCCAGAATACCAAAGGTTCTATGGATATTCTAATGGATAAATTCACACTCAATAGAGGTAAAATTAGTGACAGATCTCTTCAACATGTACTGTTGTTAGAGTTAGAGGAAAGTGTGTATTTGTGTGAGTGTGTATTTGTGTGCACACATACATAGTTTATATGTCATTTATACATAACTTACAAGAAAGCTTTTTCTCCCATTTTCAGTGTTATAGTATGTGGGTAGATGGTATTTTCTTAAAAATTGAGATATTAATAAGCAAGAGTGAAACCGGGAGGTTAAAGAGTAGACATGTGAATTATTTCTTTATACTTAAGCTGATGAAAAGAATCTCCAACTGATAAATCATTATGACATTATAAATAATCTTTCATCTTCTTTGGTGGTCTGTGAGGTTCACATAATTAGAGGGTTAAAAACCTTTTTTTGTTTCTTCTTTCTTCCCATGTCATTAATATAGTAGGAGACCATAAAGAAGTGCAGCCAGAAGGGGTTTAACTGTTACTGAGTCAACATTTGACAGTCACACTCTATTCTGTCATTTCATGCATGTGCTTTTTATGAGTTTTATAGCTTTGTGAGCTTTATTTCAGGGATGTGCATTATGATAGCTGATCCACAGCCCATCTCTTTGTGTATGTTTGTCTGGTAGAGACCAAAGCTCATCACTTAGCTGAATCCCAGTTTCAGGGAGTAATAGAAGACTTATCTACTCATGCACTGTTTAATTTAGGATTAGGTAACTAAGGAAATATCTACCTCTAAAGTACAGTTTGTGTGTTCCTTTGTTTTGACTGCTCCGTGAAATATCAACATAGGATGCCTATTAGAAACTTTGCAAAAATAGTGAATTCTCAGTTGTTTTTGATGTTTTTTAAGTTGAAATAATGGAGTAGGGAAATTTTTTCAGTTAAAATATGTACTAGACTTACAGTCTGGAACTGTAACTCATCATGCCTGAGTATGAAATTGAAATAATAAACAATGATCAAATATATTGTGGTAAATGGTAGGAAAAAGAGGGAGAACTTTTGACAATATTTAGAGTTGTTACTAAAATTCCCTTTTTTAATGCATATTTGGTCATACAGAATAGAGTTTATCATCATAACAGACTACTTAATACTGAAATTTAACTATTTCTATAATTATTACATGTTAGATTCCCTGTCTTTTCAATTTTCCCCATTGACATTTTAAAAATAATATTAAAAATATATCTATCTTAAACTTTTCAAAGTAATGAGAATCTAGCATGTTTAACTATCATTTTACAAACTAGGATTCTGGAACTCAAGGAGGATAATTAATTTGTCTAAAGCAATATGGCTAATATATATGGCAGAGAGTTTGGTTAAAATGTGATATTCCTGATGCCAAAACTCATTATTTTCTAACCTCAAAAACGTCCTCTTCCCATGAATCCCTGTGGCCTTTCGTCATTTAGAATGGTTTTTGGCTTAGAAGTATGAATTGATACTGACCACTTCCAATCAACAAAGTGTCCATATCTCTTTAGCTGTTTCTTGGCTGTCCTTTTTGATTCCCACCATAGCCTGGGATTATGTGCAAAGAGTACACATGCTGTTTTCCATTATGCAAGTCTGTGGATAAGTCACAGATCACAAGACCAGCTACCAAGTCCCCCAAGTGAATATTAATACATTAATAATAGTTTTCTGTATGTCAGATTTTGGAGTTATTCATTTGCACCCAGGAAACCATGCGGTCTACAACTTTCTTCTGTTGATGAGATACAATTCACTTGGATCTTTTTTCAAGTCAACATAAAATCAGAAGATTTTTTCAAGTCTGTTTTTAAACAGACTTAACCTAATGTTTCTCCTTGATCTCAGCAAACCTGCAGAGTTGTAAAGACGTGATTAGGTAGATAAGACTCATCTTTCCAAAGGAATCTAGTTGTTATCCCATTGCTAGTTTTTATTCAAGAGAGAAAGCATGCAGGTCATCTTATTTGGCCCATACCCCGGGACTTTAACATGTTGACTACTTTGTTGTAATTAATCTACTTTTGCCCTCTATTCTGACATCATTCAGGGCATTTAGAATTTTGGAGAGTATTCCTTTAAATGTATTTACTTTTCTTCTTTTTTTTGCTTTCTCTCTAATAAAAAGAAGGTAAAGGAGAAAAGACCAATGACTCTTGTCATTTTCATATCAGCATTTCTAAGTGCTGGGCTGGATTTGTGTTCCAGAATACAGATCTTTAAATCGGGGAAGGGGATGCTATTTTTCTGCACAAACTCTTGACTAACATGATTTTTATCAGAGTCATGATTTTTATCATATTATAAGATTGATATCACTAACATGATTTTTATCAGATTATAAGATTGGTAAAAAATGGTCACTTGTGCCCATCAACATATATTTGTTTTCCCAAAATCAGTTTCTTGGGTGTTTCCCATTTTCAACATCTTCCCTCTTAACCCTCTGCTTACCTGAAATCTACTGTCCTTGTTTTGTTCCAGTTGCCTCTATTTAGAAAAGATTATTTTATTTATAAGAACTTTGAGAATCAAAATATTACCTTTTCCAGTAGTATTTGCTCTTATGAACAGACACTTTTAGAAAAGGAAATATTTAACCCACAGAACAGAATCTCAAATGGTTGAGCTTTATACATGATAGTGCATAGGTGAACCCTTCAGAGAGGGGATGGCCAGAGACAGGTGGGATTAAAAGGATAAAGTAGGAGAGATTTTTCTAGTGTATCAGTACTTCTGCTTTATAGCATTTAGCTGATTCTTTCCCCTCCTATATGCCATTCAGTTGAATTTAAACTTTTGGGAACTATTCTTAAATCCAATTCATTTTTTTGGTGGTTCAATATATTACCTAGACACCTAACCACATATGAATTTATATCTACTTTTATACATAAGTACTATGTATCAACTTTATAGGATCAGTTTTCATATGGAATTATAGGATAATTATTTTTTACTTAAGTTGTTATTATCTCCTCCTCACATCAGTTTCTTTGTCTTCTGAATGTATTGTCCACACTTTTTTAAAAAATGTGGCAACGTTATCATTTTGATTTACATGCCGTTGTAATCTGCTTTAATTAAAGGCATACCTCATGTTCTCCAGTTCCTGCAGTCACCTTTCCTTTGGCCTGTTCACATGTCTGTTAGCTTAAATTACTATACAAAAAAGTTAAATTTATATAAATAGTATAAATTACTACACTATTACGAGAAAGTATAGCTTGCTGTGTCGACTTCCACTGTGTGCCACTGACATCCTCTTGAGAAGCATAGTAAGTTTTACTTTTGGGTAGCTAATCATTTTATTAATATTAGGCGCATTAGTGGTGGCTAATTATAGGTTACTTATTGTAAAAACTGAGTGTCACTTTCCTGCTCATATTTGTTAATTTTAGTCTCTTGGTAAGACAGCATGGCATCTGTAGAGCTGAACTCAGAACCTTGGAAGTCGCTTAACGTGTCATACTTTTTCTACTTTGATTGAGTTCATTTTGCTTTTTCGTCTTGAAAGACTTTTCTTCAGAATGGAAAACTCTCTAGAAAATGTGTAGTATTATTGCCCTATACTGTTAAATCAAAAGCTAAGAGGTGATCCAAGCCCAGTACATTCCTCAAAGAGAGTACAGTAAAGTCTTCATTGACCCGAGGACTATCAGACCATGTTGATGGAATATGTGTGTGTGTGTGTGTGTGTGTGTGTTTTCAAATGTAACTGTCTTTTGTTTTAACAGCTACATTTACTGTAAAGAAAGTCTGTTAAGCTGGTGTCCTTGATGCTCCTGAGCTCAGCTGAATATATACAGCTGACTCTCTCAGCAAAAGACATCCAAAACATATAAAGCAGCTGAAAACAACAACTTCACACACAAAACAAATCGAGTCAGATTCTACAGTGTTAAATGCGTAACTTATTTCAACTTTAATACTATTTAATTCTATAGAACTAAAGTTAATACGAACTATTTTGTCCCAGTTTCTCTACTGTATTTTATACTGATTGACAATTTAAAAATAGTTTTCTATTAAATAATGTACATACTTTGATGAATAGAGTACAGGAGTTCCAAGGCCACTGGCTTAAGAGACTTTTTAATCTAGTATGCACAATTGTCACATTGTCAGAGACTTCATTGAGATAAAGTGTGTACTGTGTGAAGAATTTCAATATCTTATTAGTTCTTGGTGGGAACATTAGTTGGGCCCTTTACCTGTAATACAATTATCTTAAATCATTGATTACTTTCTGTGAACATTTTATTGTGTCAATAGCAGTTCTGCAGTGTATGTTGTTCACTAGTAATGATTCATGACTATGTTCCTCAGAAAATGAGGTGAATAATTATAAAGAAACCTGAGACAATGTGATGAGATCCAATGGATGCTTTTCTTAAAACTGTTTTGCTACTACATCAATGAGAGCAATGCTGGAGAGTTCAAGAGAAAGTTGTCAGCCGTTCATTATATGCTTTTTCTGTTCCTAAAGTCACCCAGTTTCTTAATTTGACAGTAGTTTAATGTCTCATATGGTTTAGATTAAGCATTATATTTTTCTTGAAAATAATTTATTTTGTAATGCCATGTTCTCCATGAATGTGAATCGTGCACTGCATGCTTAAACAACTTGATGTCTCTGTAGATCTAATTTTGGTATATTTGTATCTCAAATAATTCGCCAACTCAATATTTTGGCTTAGCAATCCAAATCAAATTGTGGTCCAAGTAGCAGGCACTCACATTGGATGTACAGAGACTTGACAAGCAATTAGCAATGAATATTTAAACGTCTTCATTACCCTTGCATGAGGAATACAGATGGCATTTGGGAAGATGGCAACCAGAGGGCACTACTGTGAATTATGTTTCTATTATTTGGTCACCTGACTATTGGAAGACTTTCTCTGGGCTTCATGCCACTCCTATACTTCTACTGTCTGGCCAAAAATAAAGCAGACATTCCAAATGTAAAACAGGTTGCTTCCATGAAATTTCTATGCACATTTTGTAATTTGGGACGGTTGTCTCCAAGGATCCCGGCATATATCCTTTAGGCATACCAAACCCAAATGCCAAGACTTTATAGGGGTCTATGAGAATCAGAGCTCCTTCAAAAATCCTGCTGATCATTCTCTTAATGACTTCAGGTTAATGTGCTGAACGTAAAAAGGTGAAGAAATCAACACTGCATCCTTTCCAGGAGCTAATGTATTATATATGGCCCAAGAAAAAGAAAGTCTTCAAATAATTATAATTCCTAGACTGATCTCTCATTATAATTTTTTTAAAGGAAAAAACAACACTGGAGAGTCTGACTCAGCAACTGGCAGTTAAACAGAATGAAGAAGGAAAATTTAGCCATGCAATGATGGATTTCAATCTGAGTGGAGATTCTGATGGTTTGTGAAAATTGTTCATATATATTCTAATAATGTGAGAAAGTGTCTATGTAGTGCCAATTAAAACTGCTAAAAAATAGACTAGACAGCCACCTCATACCTGATCATTACCTTAAGAGGTCACATATACTGAGCAGTTCCCATGTGCCAAGCACTCTGCTGAGTGCTTTGCATAAATCATCTCATTTAATTCCTAGTCAGGCCCATTGCAGAGAAAGAGTCTGAGCCTCAGGAGTTTTGAAGCATTTTCCCCACGTCACAGGATTCTAAGTGCCAGAGACAGGAATTTAAATCGAGATGGCAGGATTCTAAAGCAAATGCTCTTGATCATCATCTTCCCCATTCCTCTCCTCGCTTCCCTATTTCTTTCCTTCTTTGTCTTTTTTTTTTTTTTTTTTTTTTTTTTGACAGAGTCCTGCTTTGTAGCCCATGCTGGAGTGTAGTGGTGCAGTCCCAGCTCACTGCAGCCTTAGCTTCCCAGGCTCAAGTGATCCTCCCACCTCAGCCTCCCACGAAGCTGGGAGTATAGGAGCATGCCAACATGCCCAGCAATTTTTTTTTTTTTTAAGACACAAGGACTCACTATGTTGTCCAGGCTCGTCTCAAAGTCCTGGGCTTGAGTGATCCTCCCACCTCAGCCTCCAAAAGTGCTAGTATTATAGGCGTGAGCTACTGCACGTGGCCTCGCTTCCCTATTTCTTGTACCCAAAATGAACTTTTTCAGAAATTTGTTTCTATTGGCTCATTTTTAAGTTTCCATTTGTCAAGCCCTGACCAGAATACATGGCTCAGAGGACATTTCCAGGATAGTTTCTTCCATTTTGGAACCCTTCTCCCCAGTGCTATATACTGCATAGTCAAGTGTCCTGCCCACTCTCTCTAACCTAGCTAGAATTCAGCTGCACAACTTTATGCTCCCCTCTCCTAAGCCTCCAGACTTCTGTTTTCTGTATCATCTCTGAATATTCTAAACATCCACAGTGACAACAAATTAAATCGATACTCTGATTTTTAAGAGCATAGCAAAGAGGGAAAAAGAAGAAGTGCTGTTCTTCTTATACAATATCCTGGCTGGGAGCCTGTCTCTACTGTCAGGTGGCATCCATGCATGTTAAGCATTCCTTTGGTGGTACCGACCTCAGCTTTGGTACTACTACAGGGAATTTCCCTGCATAGAGAGAAGAGTGCACAAGGGCAAACCAGTGAGATGCATATTTTGAGAGGGGGCCCCCTTGAATCCTCCAATATACACAGCTCTCTACTCTGTGCCTTGAGCCAATTCTACTTTTAAAACCAGGTCTATACTAGTCGAGGGACTAAACAAACCTGAACGTTGAAACACATAATTCTATCAAAGCTGATTTTTATTCAATTGGATTCAATTTGCATTTTCCTGTGTCTAATGTTGCAAATATTTTCTTCTCTTTTCTGCTTCACTTAGCTGAGATAAACCGAGTCTATGTACATTTAAAGAGCTTGTTTAGATTTGATGAAGACACATAATGTTCATTTTATTGCTTATGTTGCTGTAAGGTGTAAGAACAAGAAAAGGCAGATGTGCAAATGATCATTTGCTAGTTACAAACCCATTTTAGGAAGATGTTGCCATATATTTGCAGTTATTTTGTCAATAAAAGACAATTACTGGTAATAACACATTTCATAAATTTTAAGTTGTATTAGCATGATAAAATATACCCACAGTAATCAGCATTAAAACATCAAAGTTTTTGTTGCTGTCACTGGCTAAATTCAATCGTGCTTGTTTGTGAAGTATTTTCCACTTTTCATTAAACCAAAGAGCATGTTATTAATGAGAAATATTGAGAAACTTCACCAACAGGTATGCTATGCTTTGAATGTGCTGCTATAGAGGTCCTTAAGTTTGGGCAATTTTGTTTGATTCTTGTGTCTTCAAATTTAAAAAAAAGAAAAGATGAGGAATGACTACAAAGCAAGAAAAGAAAAGCAGTGCTTTTGTTGAGAATACAGTCTCTACAAATCCCCAAAGTATTTTTAAATTTTTAGATACTATCAAAATACATCTATTTATTTTGTGATAATAACCAGTGAAAACCTACTGTCAGAGTTCTACTGGTTCTCCTTATTTTCTCTTTGCCTGAACTCAAGTATCTTAGAAGCTATTTAATCTGCCGAAGCCATTCTAAGGAGCCACATAGGTTGGAGGAGTGAATACAGCTTCCAAAGACATTGTTGTTAACTCTTGAATTGTGTTTTATCATCTGTGAATCTTACTGATTGAAATGTAACTGTCCATGGGACTCTTTGGATAACTTTGAATATTAGGGGGAAGATTCAAAGGAAATTTTTATTTTTCTCATCTTAAACATGTGACTGTAGACTCCCTAAGAAACTAGAGTAATGTTAATTGTTCATTTGTTCTTTTCCATACCATTTTTACATATATTTTTGGGAGCAGACCTGTCATTGCTATATCAGCATATGTCATGCATTTGTCAGCATAGAATTTCAAAGAAAAGCCAATTATATTACGGGGAAATATATATATTGTTTTTAACCTCAAAAATTGGTCAATGTTTTTATTTTTGTAACCTTGGAGAGAGAAAGAGAACATAAGGTATTATATGTTCAGACAGTCTTTAAGTAGCAAAGGTATATCCTCCCCTATAATCATCCATTCTGCCAAACTGATTTGTGCTTCTTTACCTATTTAATATTTCCACACTACTGGTATGCCTATTGATTTAATCTATCCTCTTTCTGAATGGCATCAAAAATCACATATCAGAGTTTATTTTGAGCTGTTGAAAGTAAATGGTGAAACAGTCCATTGAAAGAAAGAGAAAACAGATTAGAAACGGGTTAAAAATACAAATACGACATTTGCCACCACAAGGCTTATCACAAAAACTTCATAAACAAGCATCTGTCTTAAGAACTGGAAGTACCATTATCAGAAGTACTTTTTGTTTCAGATATCTTAATAGACTAAAAAATAGGAATGCGAGGAAAAGAGTTGCCAGAAGTTTTAACACTAACACTAAGTGATATTTCCTGTTTTCAGGAAGTGCTGGAGTTTCAGAGTCAAGAATTTATAGGGAATCCAGAGGGCGTGGCAGCAATGAACCGCACATAAAGCGTCCAATGAACGCCTTCATGGTGTGGGCTAAAGATGAACGGAGAAAGATCCTTCAAGCCTTTCCTGACATGCACAACTCCAACATCAGCAAGATATTGGGTAAGAAAAACATTAAGAACTCAGTGACATATGGAATAAAGGTACTGTTGTGTTTTCTGGAGCTGTGGAAGGATCCTGGATTTGGAGGCCATGCAGGTCATGTTATCTGCTTATCCAGAAAATAAACATCATCATCGAGGCTTCTTCTGGTGATGAAGCATTCTATGTCCATTGAGAAATATACCATATTTCTATACCTCATTTAGCAGTTTGTCTTCATACTAATTATTTTAATGCTTTATCTTCAGAAATCTAGAAATATTTTTACTAAGGCTGAGAAAAAAGTTGCTTTCACGTGAGCCACTAGATATTGCTACTGATCATTTGTACTCATTTCCTTGCATACTAGAGACAAGTTATTGTTAATCTTAAGGCCTCCTTCCTCTCTCATCATCCTCTGTAACAGAAGGATAAGGAGTTTTGTTTGCAGAATTCATCATGTTGTGGGGGTGAGGGTGGAGGTGGGGAAGATGTTTGTTCCAGTGCTATAATTGAAAATCAGTTTTAGATTCTTAGAACACAAGAAGATGTAGAGTGTACATTTTTACATTTATACTTTTAGTAACCTTAAGTACTAAAGGTACTTTTAGTAATACTAAATACTTTTCTGCCATCGCAACATTCAATTTAACAGAAAACAAAGTACACATTTACTCTACCCACATAGACACTGAAGCACACAGAAAAAATGGTTGGGGAGAAAGGGTGCTGATTATAAAGATACCTATTATAGACCAATTCAGGTCCCGGAGGGACGGCGGAGGAAAGAGAAGATTCCATTGCTTTCGTGCCTTATCTGACATCATTATCATTGTCATTGTCCCTAACTTCATCACTGCCTTTGTCTTCATCATCTTCATCTTCAAGTAGCCTGATGGCCAGATACGGGACAACATAAGAAAATTTTGATTACTCACTGTGTGACTTCTAAGAGTTAAGTGACAAAAATAGAATAGAACCATTTTATCAGAAAACGTTGGCTTTAACAAATAAGTAACAAAATTTGTCAAAATTATTAAAGTTTTATTAAAATTCATAAGGCACTTGGAATTGCACGGAGTTTATAAAGATAATATCACTTTTGGTTCATTACTGATCATCTATAAATGGCTAACATATGCATGAGGTTTTTTGTTTTGTTTTGTTTTGGAGATGGGAATCTTGCTCTGTCACCCAGGCTGGAGTGCAGTGGTGTGATCTCAGCTCACTGCAACCCCCGCCTCCTGGGTTCAAGCAATTCTTCTGCCTCAGCCTCCTGAGTAGCTGGGATGACAGGCACGGGCCAACCATACCTGACTAACTTATATTTTAGCAGAGAAAGGGTTTCACCATTTTGGCCAGGCTGGTCTGAAACTTCTGACCTCAGGTGATCCGCCCTCCTCGGCCTCCCAAAGTACCGGGATTACAGGCGTAATGCGCCTGGCTGCATGTTTTTATGATCCCATATTCTCAACAAAAGTAATAGATGCCACCTAGTCCACAAGGTCCATTTGTAATGGGATCGAAATAGAAACCATTAGCCACTTAAAATTGTGTCTCATTTTTCACCTAAATGTTATCTAAAAAGACATGAACATGCAAAGCTTTCAGTAGTATACGTAGAAAATATGAAAATCTGTGTGTAAAAATATATATCATGCATAATCAAAAACTTGAACTGATCAAGAGGAAATACACATTTTTTACATCTCTACCAGCTCTGATCTATTTTTCCCTTTTGTGACTATATTCTACCTTCCATATGAAATTTCCCATCTTTAAAAAACAACATACCAGTTTCATTTGGAAAAACCCTAGAAAAGAATACTTTATGTAAGCATATTTCACGTTTTAATATATCAGTTATTCCCAAATTAGAAATCCAAAATTGTCAGAATAAAAAACTAGTTGAATACTAAGATTTCAAAACTCTCTTTATATTACTCAATTCATGTGTCTGAATACCAAAAACGTGATAATTATTAATTAAAACTATCTTGACTGTAAGAGAAATATCAGTTTTGATGATAGGAAATGATATTTTAGGAAATGCAGCAAAAGCCTCTATGGAAAAGAAATGACTGGCTAAGAGAATTCCCTTCTGATGTGAGGGAAAGAGTATTAGAATGACCATATGATTATATTATAATAGAAAACATGAAAGAGAATACTGTCTAATTTCAGTCTTTCTGATGAAAATGTATTCTTTAAAGATGTAGCATTTATATTTGGGAACAAATAAAACATTGAGGTGTTGTGGGCCTCAATATTTAGTCACAGCTTTAAATAAATAAGTGATCTTCAAATATCCACAAGATCATTCTAAATGACCCATTTCATACAAAAGTACAAAGAAAGCTTGATGTTTTCCTCTTTGCTGATTGTTTTGGATAACAGCCTCCGACAGCATGCCGCTAATTCATTCTGCTTAAAACAGGCGCTTGAGCTGGGTTGACATTTTACGTAGTCTCTGGGGATCCTGGTTGACATTTTAAAGGGCTTCTAAGCATTTTATAATACCCTAAAATCTGGTTTTAATAAGCCATTCTGCTGAAATTGTTAACATAAGGAATCACCTTTTACTGCTTGGCGCTAGATCAGGGGATGAGGGACATCTTTTTCTGATTAGATATACAGTAGTTGGAGTAAAATGTGCAAATTCACTACAGACCCCATGGAGATGACAATGTTGCTCAGCCCAAACTCTTCACTTTCAGTGGATTGCCAGATTTAGAAAGGAAAGGAATAATCATAGGACCTTATTTTTTCCCCTATTTTGAGCGTCAAATACTTTTGATTGAAACTTCCTCTCTTGTCATCAGGAGGAAAACCCAATTGTCCTTCCCTGCTTTTTTATTCTAAAAGAACAACCTTTTGAAAGCAGCAGGGTAAACTCCCTGTACAACAGTCCAGAGTAAGCAGCCAGCCACGCCCAAATCAAGTAGATTTGTTTTATCTTTTTTTTTTTTTTTTTTTTTTTTTTTTTGGTGATATCCAAAATGCTTTCCTACCATTCTCATCAAGTATGTTTCAGGGGTCAGTTAACACCTCAGCTGCCTACAATGGTTATTGTACCTGCAAAGCCATTGAAATCAAAGCCAAACTTTTCAGTTGGTTAACCTAATTTGAGGGTAGGATGTTGAAATGAAACTGGATTTACCACCAAACGGAAATACCGCCCTGTACTGTCTTAAAATGTAGTAGTCAGCCATTTGACCCAGTTAGTGCTTAGGCTATCTTGATTCTTAGTTTTGAAAACACTTGGATTTATATGGCCATATTTTAAAGTGTAATTTAGGAGTCAGTGATACTCTTAAAGAAATTATACTATCAAGAGTTAAACTATTTTATAATTCCCGTTCATGCCAGATTTGGAAGCCAACTTATCTGAGAATTTACACATCTTTCATTATCCCATTTCTTTATATACATGCATCTTTTTTTCCTCTTTTTTTTTTCTTAAGCCAGACCAGCTTTCTTTAAGTTAGTCTAATTCCTCTTTCCACTGAAAGACCTCAACTATTATATTCCTCCTCAATAGGATGTTCTTCTCTCTGTGAGCCCCATGGGAGTAATTTCTACAGCAAAACCTTCCTGACCTGCAAAGGATTGATCTTGCCTCCGTATCATACCCTCCTGCATTTTCCACAACTATAAGGAAAATAATAAATTTTGTAATTAGATATTTATTATATATTCCCTGACTGATATAAGCTCCAAAAAGACAGGAACTGTAACTTTCTTATTTACTCACTACTACATATTCAGTAATTAATACAACACTATGCACATAGCAGGAAATACACAAACAGCTCTGGCATTCCAAGGCAGATTACTTCAAAGCATAAATATTTTCTTTCCTTTGAGAGGCCAAAGCCTTTTGGCATTTATATCATTTAAACTTAGGGAAGAATCTTGGTCAATTCCTCTTCTAATTGAAAATACTGGTTTCGTTTTTGAATTTTGAGATAATGATAGCTAACAAATTTTATATTAGATCAACCATCCTTGATCCATTTTTCAGTGTATTCCTATTTGTGAGTTATTTATGGCAAGCTCACTTTCCACTCCCTGATCTGAAGTTCAAAAAACTGGTATAAATGCTTGGAAGAAAATCCATTGAAACGGTTGTTCTAGTTCAATAGGATCATAACCATATCTGTGTTTATATAGGTCCTGAGAATAACATAATGGTATTCAAGAATCTTCAGAGAATAATGCTGGGCCAACAAGGAGTTTGAGATTGTACCTACAAATGATATGGCTTGACCAACCAACTTAAAATGTTGGATGATGCTATTTAAACAGAAGTTTAAGAAAGGAATAAAAAAAATAAATAAATAAATTTTAAAAAACTATTATTTGAACTGTAACCTGAGTTTATATTGTAAATAGAATAAATTCATATTGGCTTTCTAGATTTGGAAAAATATGTATTTATACCTATGTAATACAATATCTCTTCCAATGGAAACATTTCTAAGGGAAGACATATTGCCTCTTTCACTGCATGCTTTAATAAATCTAACAGCCCATATTGAGGCACTCTCTACATGTGTAATAAAGAACTATTCAACAGTGAGCTATTTGCATTTAAGATACGGAGTTATGGGTGAGTAATGAACTCATTTGAAAGCTTCTAAGATCTTACTTAGATGACATTTGAAGGCAGGTATAAGACTATTTGGTAGGGATATCCTAGTTCCAGTTTTTCAGTCTTTATGCACTCGTGTTGATTTGAGATGACTGTTTGCAGATAAACACACTTCATCTGCAAATAGATTCTTAAATCTCTCTTAATAAAAAAAAATTACTACTACTTCTATTACACATAGCCATACTGACAGAATCCAAGTTTTAAACCATATCTAAAATGTGAATTAGCATAAACTATTTTTATTTAAGCTTCAAATTTGTCTCTTTTAATCCCAACTAAATTCACACCAAAATTAATAGTGAAAAGAAAGGGGAAAAACAATTTGGGTTATTATTACTAATGCAGACTGTATCATGGAAAGTGACATCTTTGTATGTTATTGAAATTGATTAAGAGAAAATCATAATACACATTTACTGTAATTGTGACCTCTGCTATATTTTATATAGTAGGTGGCCATATGCAGGAAAGGGCGTACATTATAGCACAATGTAAGTTATGTCAAATCTGAGTTTGAGTCACAGATCTGCACTTCAATAATTATAACCCTGGCTAAGTTAGTTCATCTATTTGAATCTCAATTTTCTCATCTATGAAAATAGAAATGCTGTCTATTTTATAAGATTGAGGTGAAAGGTAGGAAAAAGATGACATATGTCAAGGTTTTAGCACAGTGTCTGGCACATAGCAGTTACCCACTCCATGTTCATTAATACTGTAATTTTAATTATAAAGTTTTAATAAAATGAATTTTTAATTAGTACCATTCCTGTAAGCTTAAAATACTTAAACATTTTGGGGAGGATGAGACTACATGAGATATGTTGGGAACTTTTATAGTAAAAAACATCTCCCACATAAAAATACTCAGTAACTGGATAGTCTCAGATTCAAAATGTATAACATAGCATGTAACTTTTCTGTTCACAGGTGAATTATATCATGATCTAATGTAGAAATGAGAAATATATCCATTAAATTATCTATGAGCTTTAAGGTACATAATACAAAAGTTTGACTAGAATGCAAGCCAGAAAGAAAAAAAAATACTGCCCAGTGTTTATATCTTTAGGTACAAAACCACCACCACCTCTGTTCTTGTGGGATCTCACTAATCAAAAACAGGTTTATGTATTTCTGGGTTTTGGTCAACATCTGTACTTTAGATTTTCTTGTTCTCAGCTATATCTCTTTTAGAATGCTTAGAAGCTGTGCAAATTGGAATCCTAACCTCCTTTCTTCATAGGATCTCGCTGGAAAGCTATGACAAACCTAGAGAAACAGCCATATTATGAGGAGCAAGCCCGTCTCAGCAAGCAGCACCTGGAGAAGTACCCTGATTATAAGTACAAGCCCAGGCCAAAGCGCACCTGCCTCGTGGATGGCAAAAAGCTGCGCATTGGTGAATACAAGGCAATCATGCGCAACAGGCGGCAGGAAATGCGGCAGTACTTCAATGTTGGGTATGGACCTTTTAGTCATTTTTCTCATGGAGCAAACTTCCTGTTATACTTAATGGGATGTGAAACATATTTGTTCAGTTGCAAAGAGGCATTTTGAAAAAGAATCTGAGCTCAGAGTATTTTCAGGGACAAATAATCTCCCACATGATCTTGAAAAATATGTCCGTATGAATCCACTGCAAGTTCCTAGCTCTAACATGAGATCTGTTAACAACTGGCTTAAAAACAAGATATCCACGAGTAAATAATTTTGAAGTTTTCCATTAAAAACTCAGAAGTATAACTGGTTCTTTTCTTCATTGGTTTGCATTACTTCCTAAGCTTCACCATGATAAATTCTAAAACTAACAACTTTACTGAGATGATACAAAATAAAAATCATTTCAAAATAAAAAAAAATACTTATTTCTAAATATAGAGAGGTTAGTGAACTATCAAGGTACATGTGTGACCTTTGTGGATTGCACAAGCTAGGGATTCTACTTAGGGCATAACAAGGTTGTGAACAGGAGGTTTCATTCTGAATTGAGAACGCAGCTCCGAGATGTTTTACAATGCTCCCGTGGCAAGGTTGTTGACAGTGTTGTAGATGTGCTACAGAAATGCATTGCTTCTAGAGAATTCTCTCAAAAAAACCCAAAATAAAGTTGTTCATGTTTGAAACAGAAGTTAGTTTCTAAGAGCTTCTTAGAATAATAAATATTGTTCTAAATGTGGGCAGAGAAAAACTCATAAAAACCTTTTCATATCTGCTCTCTCCCCTGCAGTTCCTTGGAATAGGCTGCATGCTCTGTCCAGGGCTCTGTGATATTGCAAGCATGTGACTCCTTGCAAAGCTAAACACAGAGCCCAACAGTTCTTGGGCAAATACTAAACATATGAATGAATAAAAGCATAAATGAACATCATCTCTTCATCCCTTCCAATAGGACCACCTACGTTATTTATAGGACTAGGTGCAAAAATGAGGAGACAGGGTCTCTTGTTAAAAAGTTATTAAGAATTTCAAGTCTGTGGCAGCACAACTTGAAATCAAGTATGAGACCTTAGCATAGCTGCACAGTTTGTACATCCATGAAGCTGGTCCTGCCTTCTACCACTACAAGGCCAAAACTGTTTCAGAGACTCAGTGGATAGTGTGAATTTGTTCAGCTCTGCTGTGTTCTGGGCAGTAAAGTTTTATTTTGAGAACTCTAATGTTTTAGGATTTTCCCATTAAAATTTAATTATCTTTACATTTAATTCTGGGGAAAAATGCTATTTCTGTATGTTATAGTGAAGGAAAACTGAACTTGGAATTAATGACCTGGGTTCTTCTGCTTCAACTTTCTGCACCTCAGTTTTTTCATAAAACAGTAGTAACAAAACAGGATTAAGAATAAGATGGGACAACACATGTAAATGTCTTGTACTCTATGAAGCACTCCATAGAAGTACGGTATTAGGCCGGGCGCAGTGGCTCACGCCTATAATCCCAACACTTTGGGAGGCTGAGGCAGGCAGATCACCTGAGGTCAGGAGTTCGAGACCAGCCTGGCCAACATGGTGAAACCCCGTCTCTACTAAAAAGACAAAAATTAGCCAGGTGTGGAGGCAGATGCCTGTAATTCCAGCTACTTGGGAGGCTGAGGCAGGAGAATCGCTTGAACCCGGGAGGCAGAGGTTGCAGTGAGCCAAGGTCATGCCATTGCATTCCAGCGTGGGCAACAAAAGCAAAACTCCATCTCAAAAAAACACAAAAACAAAAACAAAAAAAACAACAAGGTATTAAAGTCAAAGTAGGATACAGTCTGAAAAATGTTGGGCAATTAGATAAAATTAGTACCTTAGAATTGGACATTGCTGAGCAAATTAATTATGTAATAAAGTCCACATCTAACTATTCACTCACCCATGATACCTTTTTGGGAATTCCTTTCTTGACAGGCAACAAGCACAGATCCCCATTGCCACTGCCGGTGTTGTGTACCCTGGAGCCATCGCCATGGCTGGAATGCCCTCCCCTCACCTGCCCTCGGAGCACTCAAGCGTGTCTAGCAGCCCAGAGCCTGGGATGCCTGTTATCCAGAGCACTTATGGTGTGAAAGGAGAGGAGCCACATATCAAAGAAGAGATACAGGCCGAGGACATCAATGGAGAAATTTATGATGAGTACGACGAGGAAGAGGATGATCCAGATGTAGATTATGGGAGTGACAGTGAAAACCATATTGCAGGACAAGCCAACTGATAAGGGTCAAAAGATTGTTGTGACCTTAGGACTTAAAGAAGCCCTAACTGGTTCATCCTTACCAGTGGCCAAGCACATTAACTTTCTCATACACTGACTGTTACTTTAACTGTTAGTCTTAAATAGTTGGGACATCAGCTGACTAATAGACCTCAGCCTCAAAAGGCTTGGAAAGAAAAAAAAATACAACAAGCAAACAACAATATCAACAACAAGAGATTGAAATAAGCTATGGGTAAAATAATGCCAGTAATTCAGCTGCTACATCCAAGCACTGAAGTCTTACCCGTCAACTTTTTTTTTTTTTTAAATAAACTTTATGGCTGTTTGTTCTACAATGTTCTAGAAATTCTCACTCAGGTACACAGTGCCAACAAGTGGCTTGTGAATGTGTTTTGTTGTTTTGTGCTACAATTTTTAAAAAGAAATAAGTTTTGTTTTGTTTTTTGGGGTTTCTGGGTTTTTTCCTTTTCTTTTTCTTTCCTTTCATTTTTTTTTCTTTGTAATGCACCTGACAGAAAAAAAAGAAAAATGAATTTCTCTTTACTTCTCTCCACCTTCTCCATCTCTATACTTTAAAGATGGAAGTCTGTGCATGAGGGGGAAGAGGGAAAAAGAGCCTGTTTTTAACTTCCTTGCTATCCACCACAAAATAAGCAATTATTTTCTTTAGAGGACTTTCTTTATCTATTGCACACCACACTACATCTTTGAGCAAGTGCCAAATTTGTACTGAAGTGTTGACCAAGTTCATTTTTTCCCTTTACTTTTTCCTGTTCCTTCTTAAGTTAGGACAGTGTTAAATCTTAGACAATCCCTGAAAAACCTGAAATACCAGCAGCTGGTGAGATTTGACTTTTTTTTTAATGGAAACTGTAGGTGCTGTTCTCAGGTGAAAAGAGAGAGAGAGACATAAGAAATTTAGAGAAAAATATTTTCTGATCTTGGATTTTTGTGTGTATGTATGTGTGTGATTATGGTACTAATAGGAATAACGTTGGACCATTGTGAGTTAAACCCACATCTGGGGATGAAATCCCACATCCTCCCAAGTGACTGGTCTAGAAATAATCTTGACCTTGACTTTGCACTTCAAATGACAACTTAACCAAGTATAGGGCTCAGAAATTATATTTTTAAATGTCTAATATGATGATTATTGGATGGATCAGGTGGCCCTGTGTAATAGAGGTGTGCATGTATAACATGGAAGCTACTAGCAAACTGCTCCCAGATGTCCTTTCTCCCTGGTCAGTTGGTTCCATTAACGTTTGCTACTTAGTGATTTTTGTTTTTCCTGTTGATATTTCGAGCAAAACAATCATTGTTTTCATTGAATATATTTGGCCATTTTTCAGACAAATAGAATTAGCTTATTTCTTCAACATTCCATCCTTTCCCGATCAGGAAATGAAACTGATGATTTTACAAGGTATTTTTCACCCCTCCATGAAACGAGGTGGAGGCCTTTAGCATTTCAGAAGTGTGGGCCATGTGTAGTTCATGCCATAAAAAGTAGGATTTAATTAAAAGTCATTGCAGTCCAACAAAATGGAGCCTGGCTGCACCCAGGGATTCTTGTCACCGCTCTTCCCTTGCTGTCAGATGAATCCACTGAAGTCCAACTTTGGTTCGAGCAGAGTATTTGCGAAGAGCAACAACTGAATGTGATGGGACTGCTTATGTAGATTTTGCCAGCCAAATGCCAAGGCAGTTGTAGGGCCTGTACAAATAAATGCAAAATCATTTCAAGTCAATTGCCATTATTTGTACTGAAGTATCAGATAGTAAATACTGCAACTAGTAGCTCGATGTGCTATAGTTTTCACTCCAGTCATCATTTTCCTATCTCACCCCCCGAAACACCACCCTAAAGTTGGACTTTTACATATAAATAATGAAAAAAAAGAATCCCTTTTATTTTTCTCTCTCTCAGAAGACTTGCTCTGGGGTTTTGCTTGGAGGAGCTGATCATAGCCTGCATGTCAGAGATTTCATTTTGTTTGTTTTTCTGTTTGTTTTTGATGACTTTATTTTCATTTGAACTGCCTCTTTTTGCTAGTGTTGTAATAATGATGATGATAAAATAATAATAATAATAGTAATAATAATAATAATGGTCAGCTGTTCCCAGATTAGTAAGTTATGTATAATTTATTTTATTTCTCCCTTTCTATTTTATTCTGCTCTGATTTGGAAGTGCAGCCAATAAGCTGTTCGATATTTAAAACAAATTTCCATCTCCAACTCATATATGTATGTATATGTATATATATACATATATATATACACACACACACACATTTACCCACAATTTTACTTCTCCTTCCATAAGTTTTCTCCTTTTTAAGAATTTTGGCCCCAACAATATCAGTTCTGATGTTTAAAACAAAGGAGTGAATTAATAGGAGGGTCGTGTTCAATCTTAATTAACTTATGCTCTCATCACTCATTTTAGTTATTTAATTGCCACAGTCATCTAGAGCCAATTTTTTTTTTTGTTTCTGTTTGTTTTGTTTTCAAGCACTCTGGATAAGGAAAAAATAGACACTTGTTTTTATATCATTTTTATGTACAATGTGAAAACAGATTTTTAAAAAATTTGTTCTCTGTCTTTGTTAACAAATTCCTTCTGATTTATGTGGGTTCACCTCTCACGTTTGCTGGATACTTACTTTACACCATGTTATAAAAGATGCTTTGTTTTCATTTCATGACTTTGGGCTACAAGAATACTTTGTTTTAGCTCCAGGTAGATGCCATTGAAGGCATTCGTGGCTGAAACCAATTCTAACACACTTACCAGTGAATTGACAACACGTTGGTGTTTAGTCTTTTTTTGTTGTTGTTTTATTTTGTTTTATTTGAAGGGGAAAACAAAATTGTTAATGGTGACTTTTAACTGCTGAAATTCAAAAGTTGATTTTAGTTAGGTTTATGTCCGAGACTAAACTGTGCATGAACTGAAACAAAAAGCAAGTTCATAGCCCTGCATTCTGTTCTCTTGTTCTGACGGTTAATTCACTGGATATCAAATTTTCTTTGCCCTAGTTTTCCCCAAAGGAAAACAAAAGCAAAAATAGTTGTATCAACATTGAAAGTGCTTTGAAGTCACTTGATAAAAGGTGCTATGAATAGCAACTTACTGTGTTACTACATTGCCTTTTTGGCATTGGTTGATTTATAATTTTGGTAAAGGATTCTAAAACCCTGTATTCTTTTTCTGTGCCTCATAATGACCAAAAAAGATAAAGTAAAGAAAATGAGAGTAAGATCAAAAGATCAAACTAAAACATAAACAGTCTCCCTCCTCTCTGCTTTCTTATCTGTCTGTTCACACTTTATCTCTTTTCCTTTCTCCCTCTCTCACATGCACACACACACACAAACACACACACACACTTGCCCCGACACTGAGAAATAATCTTGCCAGAATTCTGGTTTTTAATGTTGTTGTAGTCAGTTTCTCTAAAAATAGTCCTGTTTTCATATGAATCTAAGACAACATCACTGGAGAAAATGAAGTTACTCATTTATAGTTACTAATAATAACTTAGTGATTAAGTTACTACAATTGGATAAAATACAAAACTATTCTTCAGTACATGTATACCTAAATTACTGAAGTCCATTTTTAAAGTTCATTTGGCATCTGCAGTTAAGAGTTAACCATGTATAAAATCCCTCCCAAAGAACATAATCATCATTGTTAAAACCAAATCCTCTTATAAAGAACAAATATAAAAAAAAAAAACAGTTTTCTTTGGTGAAGCTATTTTATAGATTTGATTTCTGGAGTAGAATTTTACCTTAATTCATCTAAAGAAAATTAACCATTTTTTGGTCCAACTTCAGATATTTTCTTAATCCAGAAGCTGTGACTGTTCCCAGAAGAAACCTCTTATATCACATTTAAAACAAAAAATAATTACACTTTCATTCATTCTAATGGGTAAATTATTGAATTGTAATAAACAACTGTATATTTACAAACAGGTTTATAAGATATTTGTCTATCAACTTAATAGTAAAATAAAACTTATGGGGTCCACAAGGAAAACTATGAAGGCCACTTAAAGTGGTTCAGGTATCTCTTTGTCTTGTAGGGCATAGCTGTTGGTTTAGCCAGGCTTTTACAGTATTTAATTTTAAAGTTTCCTATAACTATCAACTTCCCAGGTTGAAGATGATGTGTTGAGTTTCCTACTGATTGATTCCTGTCCTCCCCAGTGTTTCTGTCACTGGTTCACTAAAACAGTATTTATATAGCTCCACTGGCTCTAAAGCTTTTAGTCCTTCTAACATTTTGGATTTTACAAGTAAAAATGGAAAAAAAAAAAAATAGAAAAGAGACAATCAAATGCCTGGAGCTTAAAACAAAGTATGTGCAACCTACCATCTCACTTGAAATTTAATGAAATAAATAATTATGTAAATATAACATAGAGTTATAGATTTATATTTTGTTCATAACACATAGTGTAATATAAGTTGTATATTTTCATGTTTTTGGTTTTATGTTATCATTCATGCCACAATAAAAATAAAACAGGAGTTTATGTGCTCTTAAAAAAAGATGTGGGTTGCCACCAACCTGTTTTTTGTTTTTGTTTTTTGTTTATTTTATTTTATTTTTTTGCATTCTCCTTTTTCAGTATTACTGCCATGCAAGGCACCAATAAAAACAGCAAATGTGTTCTTTACCTATTATACTGTGTTTCTTTTCACAATTATTGTTATGAGGGTGTAATTATTAGTTTTATTATGAAAAGAACGAAAGTATGGAAATTTAATCTTGTTTTTGATATAAATAATCCCTCTTATTGAAGTTGACTTTGAGAACTAAAGGTTTAATTTTTAGCTGTGGACATTCCCGGAAAGACAGTCAGGACTTGATATAATGCGTTTCACTCAGACAGATCTAGCTTCACCATACTGTCAAAAGATACTGTTCTTATATGTAATTGATTCAACACAATTGAAAACCCGACAGTCGAAAGCACCTTTAATATTGTTGTTTTCCCTGGCTGGACACTATCCTTGGGTGGGGGATGGGGGATTTCTACGCTTTAGAATTGTGCTTTATCCTTTTGTTTGTATAGAAGATTTATAAATTTCAGATCATGAAATTACTAAGAACTATAATTTTCACCTCGCTGGTATCTAATTTTGAATAATGGATATTTCTGAATTGTTTAACATTAGCCTCTGAGTTCTACCTTAAACTTTTTTAGTGAATGTTAAAAACAAGAAGTCTCCTTTCCTTTCAATGGCCATTTTTGCTTGTCTCTTCCACCATAATATGTTTTTCTACCTTGATAGTTCTCTATGTAATAGTTTCATATAAGGGTGTTTGGTTGGTTGGTTGGTTGGTTGGGTGGGTGGGTGGGTGGGTGGGTGGGTTTTTTAAATAGGTATCAAGACAATGGGTCAGGTAACATTTGGTTCAAATGAATACAAGTATATAAAAGGGTTTATTCTAGAAACACTGCCCACTGTGTCCCTTAACAGGAGTATTTTACAAAATCTGGTCCACAGACCACCTACTTCAAAATTAACAGTGAAAAATGTAGATTCCTGGGCCCAACCCCAGATGTAGTGAATCAGAATCTCTGGGGATAGAACAAAGCTTTTGCTATTTAACAGCTCTAAATAATTCTGCATACTCTTATGTTCCAAAACAATCGGGAGGTGGGGATATTTTTCTCTTCCTCTGCCTACCTTTTCTTTGCATGTCAAATTCTGCAGCTCCTATTACCTACCATACTTTCTCTTTAGGCCTCTGAGAAAACCTTGAAACAGGGTCAGTAAGTAGGCAAGGGTTTGAGGTTTTAAGGAGCTCCCAATCCCTCTATTGTTTGGAGGACATGTGGTCCATCAGAACCACGTTGCCACTCCTTGTTTCCCTGTCTTGTGTTGCCCATCATGGCAAAGCAGTAGACTTCAGAGACTCCAGGCAAGTGGAACACTACAAATATAACAAACATAGAAAACTACAACCCACTGAATATTTGCAAAACATATTGAGGTTCTTTGAAAGGAAACTATCCATTGTAGGAGTTGAGCAGTAAACATTCTGTACAGTGTTTATAATGGACCACCTATCGCTACATTGGTCATGATCTCACCCTATGTTTCTTCAGGAAATAACATTACCAGGATATGCTAAGTATTGTGTGGATGGGGAAAATCTTGCTTGTTTAGGAAACTTGGCTCACCAAGGTGGAAAGCCCCAACCACCACCCTCTTTCTTCTACCAAATAAAGTTTACTTGGAAACCTTCTTTTCTTGGTTTTTTGGTTTCTTATGTAATATTTACAACTAGCATAAAATAATAGATTATTTTCCTATTGCCAATGCCTTGAACAACAAAAACAATACTGGCAATAGTGAAAAGAAAACACCTTCTTTTTTTAAAATCTCAATTTTGCTAATTTTAGTTGCTGGTGTTTGAAGTTCACGTATGTGTTTTTAATATCAGTATACTGTCATTCTTACCAAATTTAAAAGTTCTGAAGTCATCTCTATAACTTCACATCATCATTGAAACCTCAGTTATAACAATGGAGGTGAAGGTAAGCATGAATTAGTTCAATGTCTGATTTAAAGAATGTTTATGAAAAAAATCCAATCTATTTTCTTGAGTTTCTAAAGCAATCTAATAGCTAGCTGAGAAGACCTGTTTTATAAGTAAGCATTGTAATTAGTATGTAAAGTGTATGCAATAGTATTGCTAAAAGTTCTCTAAAATAGTATGTTTTCTTAAGGAGGCTAAACATCTGTCCTACAATTTTAGTTATTCTACCAATTTGCTTAGCAAACTTTTTACCACAAAGAATGAATTGGTTCGGCTCTGTTAACAATATATTATCATTTTTCAATTAGGTCCAGATACATGAGATTTTAGTCCCCTTATTGCCAGTTTCTAAAGATGCAAACAAATATGGAATGGAATGGTACTTTGTTGCTATTCAAAATATAACCAAGAGGATGAAATTTGTGTTATCATTGATGTCTCCACCCATACAATTTAAAAAGAAAAAAAACTACAAGAACAATTGTAGGAATTCAGTAGGCCTAAGTAAACACCACTATTTTGTACATTGCTTGTTCAATTTATTCTTAAATTTCACAATCTGGAAAGCAATCCTAATTACACACAAACTGTAAAATATATTTGAAATAAAGTCTTTTGTTTATAAAAATTACTGCTGTGATAACTTTTTTATAAATTCACGTGGTTCTGCAAGAAGGTAGGGGGACCCATAGAACATGTTTAGACAATTATTTACACCAAAGGCTGACTGTATTCAAGTTGCTCCAGCACTGGCCCTCAGTAAGGATTCTTTTTGCCCTGTATTTCAAACCTACAATTGTGTAGAGTACAAATTTAAAATTTTGGTTGTGTGAACCTAAGTTTCTTTAGTCTTAAATTTCTTTAGGTCTACAGTCAGTCACTAGTAGACCCCAAATAAATACACAAATTGTCATTTTTATTTGGAAATGATCCTAGCAACATTGTCTTCTACTGGGTGGGCATACATGAGCAGAATTAACAACCTGGTTTTCTATGGGCAGATTTTTGGGGTTTTTTGTTTTGTTTTGTTTTTTGAGACACAGTCTCATTCTGTTGGCTGGAGTGTAGTGGCATGATTTGGGCTCACTGCAGTCTCCACCTCCTAGGTTCAAGCAATTCTTGTGCCTCAGCCTCCCAGGTAGCTGGGATTACAGGTGTGCATCACCACACCTGGCTAATTTTTGTATTTTTAGTAGAGACAGGGTTTCACCATGTTGGCCAGACTGGTCTCGAACTCTTTGGCAGATGTTTTTTAAAATCTGGAAAATAGATTGAAATTTCTAGTGGTATACAATTTGGGAACAAAAGCATTTAACTATAGATTTCAAAGAGAAGATTTTAGATTGTAATCATTAAAGAGATCAATTTCCTCCTGACTAATCCCACAGATCTACAAGTTTCGATATTATAGCCTATTATGTCACTTATATCTTAACCTCTTGCTTATCAAATCCTCTGCTGGAGATACACCTTTGTCTTTTATTGTCATAGTAAAAACTTTAAAAGATCACTTATTCAAATACTTCAAGATTCCCAAAGTTCATGTCAACAAACTCAAACAGCTTTCTAAATTTTACACTTTTCACACAAATTTTAAGCCTATAAAGGTTGAGTTTGAATCATGGAAAGATTTTTAGACATTTTTATAAACAAAAAATGCAAGTCAGGGAAAATGAATGGTAAGAAAAAGGAACCTTAAGCAATTTTGTGGTTTGTCTTTCTCTTGTCTTAATGATTCAATATTTGGCAAATATTAAATGACTGCTGCTAACCTGGTCCATCTGACAATAAAAAGCCTAATTCTTGCCAAAGTTGATGAGTCACTGGTACCTTAGGTCATTGTGTTAGCTTATGTCAATTCATAGGCTCATTTATCCATTTCCAAAATTCGGTGTGACTTACAATAAATACACAGTTAACACAGCACAAATAGAAAAAAGATAAACAGTAAGAAATAAGGAATCATACAGCAACCCACACACTAGAGAAACATACACGTGTGTATGTATATATGTGTGTATATACACATACATGCACATGTGTGTTTACACAAATATCTGCACATACAATAAGACACAAAAGTGTGTGTGTGTGTATACACACTGATGAGAACAACTCCAAGCTCTTATTTTCATAGCAGTTATAGTAAATAAGAAACTTCATGAATTAGAGAATTTGTATTGCTTAACTGAAAGAAGCATGCAAGTTTATAATGAAAAATAAGCCTTTCATTGCCATAAATTCTCAGAGGGATTTCACATTTAAGGAATAAGAAACAATTCAAATACCCATCTTTTTTTGGTAAATAGATATACAAAAGCTGTAGGTTTGTTTTATGTATGTTTATCAGTCCTTGAGCAGAGTTTTATAAAGACAATTTGCAAGGGGTCAGAGAGATAGTATACATATAGATAGATAACTGGATATATGATTAAACAAGAATTTACAAGGATAAAGCTGGAAGAATTGTGATTATGATGAATATCATGTCACCAGACTAGATTTTTAAACTATCAGGTGTTTCGAATTGAGTTTTAATTATGCTATGTGTAGCATAATGATAGGTCTGTACAAGATAGAAAACAATAATCCTTCCCTCAAAGTTCATAATGTGCAAGGAAATAAGACCAACACACATTAAGTAACAAAACAATATGAGATAATGATTAATGAACCAGAAACTAAGTGATACAGGATTTCAAATGAAAACAAGAATCATTTTAATATTTACTGAGACTTCTGCTTCCAAATAGTATGTAGTAGGTGGTAAATGGCCAACCTCTTACTGGAACTAGAAAAAGCTGGAAAATTACAAAAAGTGTGTTTTAAAAACATTAAAAAGCTTTGGAAGAAATGAGAGCTAGATGAACCGCAGTTCCAGAGAAGCAAGAATCCATTCAAAGTGAAACTGATGATTGCTAGCCATTTGTATTTAGTGAAGGCATAAGCAAATTCTGGGTGTTGCTATAAAAGCTTTGGCAACTGCTGGAAGAAAGCAAACCAGCAAAGCAGTTGCGTAGCTCTAAAGTGACAAATTGGAGTCTTGAGGACCTGAAATGCAAGACTAGTTTTACTGATAACATACTTGATGAGTTGTGGGGCTTTGTGGAATGCTGCTGACAGTGTATGACAAAGCTTCTAAAAGAAAGACTGAAAGCATTTACTGCTTAAAAAACAAAGACAAACCAGAAAGAGAGGACCCACCTCAAGCATACAGCTAGTTTGCCTCTTGATGTTTGCCAGATTTCATCTTGAAGGAGTAAGGATACTAGAAAGTTGGGCTGGGAACATTGGAAGAGCAGATATGAATTCCCTGTAGTCTTTCACGGTTAAGGAGACAAATGCATGTTCACAAGCAAATCTTGGGAAAATCATGCCCTGAGACAAAATAAAGGATACCTGAGTACTACTAAACTGCCAATCAGCCTCAACACAGCTAAATCCCTGATAAGATTAAAGTGATCAGCTCTTTGACCTAGTCCTATTAGATGAGAAGGTATAATCAGAAACTCCACTCTGATGAAAGATTAAATCTATGGGTTCTTTGTAGTTAATTTTATATAAAATGCTTAGGAATTAATTTTTTAAAAATTAATACACAAAAATGAAAAGGTATTTTATTTTATATAAAATGTATTATTTATTTTTAAATATTATGTATTTATATTTTCAAAAATTAATCAAGGGAAAAGCAAACATTAGAAGCAGATATGCAAATGATACTGATAGTGATGTTAGCAAATAAAGATGTTAACATAACTATACCTAATATATACAAGAAAATTGATGAAAATCATCAAAATAGATAAAAAGGTGAAAGCTATAAATAATCAGATTGAAATGGAAAAGCACAAGATTAGTGAAAAGTAAAACAGTTTAATTTTAAAATATACATATTTATCACAAGACATACTTAAACTGGTGATTGTTGAGAATTTTTCAAAACCAATCAAAGATATTCTACAGATCAAGAAACTCAAGTAATCCAAGCAGTATAAACAAACAAACAAAGACCCCACATATAACATTAGGGTGAAACCATTGGAAACCAAAGATAAAGATAAATTTTTTTAAGTAACGAGAGAAAAGAACACGTTATCTTCAGAAAAGTGACCATAAGATCGACAGATGATTTCTCAATAGAAACAGTGGAATCAAGAAACAATGAAGTCACAATTTTATAGTGCCACAAGAAAATGTGTCTGACTAGTATTCTAGACACAACAAAAACTACTCTATCACAGTTTTTCAACGTGAAGGTGAAATAAGATATTTTCAGATAAATAAGCTTGCAGGATTCATCACTAGCATATCTGACTAAAAGAAATATCAAAGAAATTTCTTCAAGCTGAAGGGAATGATTCTACATGAAAAATGGAACTGAAGCTATAAGTAAAGAGAATTGAAAATGATAACATATGTGTGTTAATATAAATGAGGTGAATCTGTATACAATCCCTTCTCAATTTTTAAATAAATATAGAATTAAATACATGACAATAATAATGGAAAGAGAAAAAGTTTCAATGGATTTAAAAGATTCTAAATTTCTAACAATATCAGGAAGTCAATGATGCATGCTCTGATCTCTAATTAAAAATAGAATGGTGAAAAAGAATGTACAACTAACTAATTCACAGAAGTGAAAAAAGAAATAAAAAATTTTGATCTAAAGGAAATTTAACTTGTCAGAGTGAATACAATTAAAAAAAAAAAGCAACTATATGCTACCACAAGAAATGTAACCCAGGGGCTGGGTGTGGCTGCTTATGCTTGTAATCTCAACACTTTGGGAGGCCAAAGTGAGGAGATCACTTGAGCCCAGCAGTTCAAGACAAGTCGGGGCAACATAGTGAGATCCTGTCTCTACAAAAACTTACAACAACAACAAAAAAAAAAAAAATATATATATATATATACACACACACATACACACACACACACACACACACACACACATACCCCAAAATAATTGGAAGTAAAAGCATGGAAGAAGCTATATTATGTAAACATTAATGAAAAGAAAGCTACTGTAGCTATAATAATATCAGACTAAAGGAGATAGAATTGTTACCAACAATAATGATAAAATATTCAATCCAACAGGAAGATATGAGAATTTTAAAAGTGTACATATACTAAATATTATAACTGCAAATGATATAAAACAAATAAAATTGACAGAAGTGAATAAAAAATACACAAGTCCACTAGCATAACAGAAGGCTTTAATACAGTTCATTCAATTGCTGCTAGAACAAGCTGAAAGATAATTAGTGATGATATAGAAGATCTGAACAATGGAATTAACAAACGTGACCTAATTGACATATATGGAAGGCAGATCGCAATAATGATAAAATTAAAATTCTTTTCAAGTGCCGGCCGGGCGTGGTGGCTCATGCCTGTAATCCCAGCACTTTGGGAGGCCAAGGCAGGTGGATCACCTGAGGTCAGGAGTTCGAGACTAGCCTGGCTAACATGGTGAAACCCCATCTTTATTAAAAAATACAAAAAAGTCAGCTGAGCGTGGTGGTGGGCGCCTGTAATCCCAGCTACTCAGGAGGCTGAGGCAGGAGAATCCCTTGAACCCAAGATGTGGAGGTTGCAGTGAGCTGAGATCACACCATTGCACTCCAGCCTGGGCAAAAAGAGCAAGACTCAGTTTCAAAACAAAACAAAACAAAATTCTTTTCAAGTGCCTGTGGAACATATGCAAAAATTGACAAGAGTCTGCACCATAAATTATTCATAGTATATTCTCTGACCACAATGGAATTGAATGAAAAATAAACAACTAATATATATAACTTTAAAAATTGCAACTACATGGATATGAAATAATATCATAAATCAATTAAAAATCAAAATAATGATTAGCAAATTTTCACTAAACTAGAATGAAGATAAGACCTATCAAAACATGCAATGCATCTGAATCAGTGCTTAAGGGAAGTGCATGGTCTTAAATAAGTAAATTATAAAAGAGGAAATGAGAAAAATGACTTAAGTTTCCATTTCAAGAAGCTAGAGGAAATGATAAATAAAACCTAAGGAAATTACAAAAAAAGCAATAGTAAATACAAGTACATAAATCACTGAAAGACAAAATGAATGATGGAGAAAAGGAACAAGTCTATAAAAATGATTCTTTGAAAAGATCAATAGAATTGATTATATTTATTGAGCAATTATTTATTTATTTATTTATTTATTTATTATTGAGCAATTATTTAGCATGGAAGCCATAGTCACTTAGAGTACTTTAGGAAGATTTCACTCATAAGATGATAGTAGTTAAGTTTCTAGGAATAGATAAGACTATGTAAAAATTATCACCAATTTTGTCTAATTGCAGCCTTTTAATTGAGTTTTAAAACGATGCTACCTGAGGCATTGTTTAGGTAATCGTTTTTTTTAATTTTGTAAAATTGTAGTAGTCAACCAGGTTACTTTCTTTTACAACTGACTCCTCTTGAATGAGGTTAAGAATACAACAAAATTACTCTGATATGCAAACAATCTAATTTATACTCCACAACCATAGATTTGAAAGTATAGTATTAAAGCCTAAGAACATCAGGGAATCTTCACAAGGCAAAACAGAAAATATCTACTGTAAGTTATATATGTAAATGATACATGAACTAACATAATTTAAGAGTTGAAAGGAAAAAGATGAAAGCACAAAAAGAAGAAATGCCTGAAGGAAATGATTAAAAATAAATATGCCAAATTTCTTTTTGTATCTTCTCTAAAATATATAAAGCTAGGCTACCCTATTCTATAATTACTATCAGATTCTATTAATGAATTGCATACAGTGATGATCATATTTCTATAAAATTTATGTAATAATTTTTAGTGTACTAAAAGCCATTTTTAAATTGTTTATATAAGGACATTATAACAATATTCTGGGGGAAACTTCCATTTGCAGTTTCATACTTGAAAGGGAAAACAAAACAAGGAACATATATAGGAAGAACGGTGAGGGTTCTAGAAACATGTCAACTGAAGAGCAGCAGAATGAATCAGGGAAAAGTAGCCTGCGGAAAGATCTGGGACATAACCACAAAAGATGTCATTAGGTACTCTAAGGACTGTCACAAAATAGGTGGAATGGCCTCCTTCTCTGTTGTTGCAGAGTATACAACGGAGATTGATCAATGGAATTTGCAAGAGATCAGGTATCCAATCAGTTTAGAGAGGTATAAATACTTAGAGTTCTCCAATGTAGAACTGCAGGAAGAATGCTGTCATCCATTCAAGCAGAGATGGAGTCACCCTTTGCAGACAAACTGTATGTAGCCGGGCTTCTTGGCTTTGTTTGGAGATTGGACCAGATTGTAAACTGACTCTGAAACAGTCAACTAATTCTTTTTTCCCTTAATTTTTTAAATTATTGAAAAAGAATTTAAAAGAGAAATAAGGAGAACCCTCAGTGGTAGGATCAGTGTCAAATTTACCTTATGTCTCTCTAGTTAATAAGAGAATAAATATGATAAAATGAAGTGGGCCAATGCTGTCCATTTCATAAGCACTGAAATTCAAATCCAGGTTTCAAAGTTATCCCTTTACTTTTTAGTGACTATTTGAAAAATGGATGAGCTTTTTCATCGTTGTCCACTTACTGTAATAGTTGCTCTATCAGTCAGTTTAGGCTGCTATATATTTTTTACAGTTCTGGAGGCTGGATGTCCAAGATTAAGGTGCTAGCAGGTTGATTTCTTCCAAGGTCTCTCCTTGGCTTGAAGATTTCACTTTCCTTTTTCTTCTTTTTCCTTTTCCTTTTCTTCTCCTTTCCTTTCATCATAAACAAGTAAAATGGACAAACTCAGAACTTCTCAGACTATAGAAGGAAGGACAGAGAACCCTTCCTATCTGGTTCAGGTACCTTACCAGGTACTTTGGAGAATGCTAGTAAGTCTTTTTAGAAGATCACCATATTTTTCCAAATTAAATTGGTATTTGTGACAATAGTTTTCATATAGACTATTTCACATCTGTCTCTTTCACTAAAGCGTGACTGACATATTTGTGGGCTGGATGAAAGCACATAGTGTCAGTGGTGGGCCATGCAACTCTCTGAAAGCATCTGCCCAAAATGAGTTTGTCTCTTGAGCTACCACACCACCTTGTTTTGCTTCAATCATAGGATTCTTGGCTGGTTCAATTGTTTTGATTTTGATTAAAAAGAAGGGCACATTGCTTTAATTATTCATTCATTCATTCATTCAATAATGGCTGCTTTTCAGACATTAAGGATAAAGCACTGAAGATAAAAGACAGTGTCTACTCACAAAAGTTCTTAGTCTAACAAAAAGAGGGACGCTATGGAACTGAGGATGTGAACTGGTAGGCTACCATCTGAATCCATCCTGTGGTTTTGTTGTTTTTTTTTTTCCACCGGCACATTATTTTTTTATTGTTGTTTTTGGGTTTTTGGGTTTTTTTTTTTTTGAGACAGAGTCTCTCTCTGTCACCCAGGCTGCAGTGCAGTGGCATGATCTCAGCTTACTGCAACCTCTGCCTCCAGGGTTCAAGCGATTCTCCTGCCTCAGCCTCCTGAGTAGCTGGGACTACAAGTCCACGGCACCACGCCCGGCTAATTTTTGTAATTTTAGTAGAGATGAGGTTTCACCATATTGGCCAGGCTGGTCTTGAACTCCTGATTTAAGGTAATCCATCCACCTCGGCCTCCCAAAGTGCTGGGATTACAGGCATGAGCCACTGTGTCCGGCCACATTGTTTTGTTTTTAATCCAAATTAGAATGCCTTTAGGCTGGGCCTGACTCCTCCAGTGGGCAACAATACTAGCACTCCCAGCTGTTACACTTGGTTTTTTGTACATTTACATAAGCATCTCTCCCCAGAAAGAAAGCATTTGAGCTGTGATTACTGGATATCTGTTAAGTATCATTTTAGTCATGTTGTAGGAAATGGGAGCAAAAGGCAGGAGTTTATTAATTATCACTAGAAATGTCAAAGAAATATTTCCCAGAAATGAAACTTGAGTTGGGGCCTAATGGGTAGATTTGAGTTTGTCATATAGAGAATGCAGGCATGGTGTTTCCCTATGTGGAAACAATGTGAACAGACTCATAGGCTTCTGAAAATGTATGGCAGTTTCAGAGATGTGGACCCCTTGTACATACAATGCGGAGGAAGCTGTCAGGAGACCAGGCTGGGAAGACAAGTTAGAACCTGACTGAAAAGATCCTTGGGAAATTATTTTTGAAAACTATACAACTGTAGAATCTTATTGTGTGTGTATATATGTATGCATGTATTGTTATTGTCAGAGGCATGTGAACCAGAGCAACTCCATCTTGAATAGGGGCTGGGTAAAATACGGTTGAAATGTTCTGGGCTGCATTCCCACACGGTTAAGGCATTCTAAGTCACAGGATGAGATAGGAGGTCGGCACAAAATACAGGTCATAAAGACCTTGCAGATGAAACAGTTTGCAGTAAAGGAGCTGGCCAAACCCCACTAAAACCAAGATGGCGACGAGAGTGACCTCTGGTTGTCCTCACTGCTACACTCCCACCAGCGCCATGACAGTTTATAAATGCCATGGCAACATCAGGAAGTTACCCTGTATGATCTAAAAAGGAGAGGCATGAATAATCCACCCCTTGTTTAGCGTATCATCAAGAAATAACCGTAAAAATGGGCAACCAACAGTCCTCAGGGCTGCTCTTTCTATGGAGTAGCTATTTTTTCACTTCTTTACTTTTTTAATAAACTTGCTTTCGTTTTGCACTGTGGACTCACTCTGAATTATTTCTTGCATGAGATTTAAGAACCCTGTCTTGGGATCTGGATTGGGACCCCTTTCCTGTAACATCTTTCTAGTGACCACAGAAGGCATGATACTAAGGAAACCCTAACCCAAAGACTAACTTTGGGTAAGTGGTGGAGTCCTGTAACATTATTAATATTACTAACATTTTTTGAGCAGCTTCTAGATTGTGGAAACTATGCTAAACCTGTTTATATTACTCAGCTCTGGCTACTATAGAAAAAAAAAAAGGAAAAGAAAAAAAAAACCCACACAAATTGGGTGCCTTAATCAACAAAAACTTATTTTCTCGCAGTACTGGAAGTCAGATGTTCATGACGAAGGTGTTAACAAATTGGGTTTCTGGTGAGGGCTCTTTTCTGGCTTGCAGATAGCCACCTTCTCACTGTGTCCTCATATGGTCTTTCCCTGGTACCCGCAAATAAGAGAGAGAGCTCTCTGATGTCTTCCCTCCTTTTATAAAGCCACCAATTCCATTGCATTAGAACCTTATGCTTTTGACCTCATTTATCCCTAAATACCTACCTCCCCAAGGCCATATCTTCAAATATAGTCAGAGTGGAGTTTAGGGTTTCAACATATGAATTTGGGTGGGACACAGTTCAGTTCAGAACATTGTTGCATGCATTATGTAACTTGATCTTTATTAATTAATGAGTAAAGTGCTATTAATTTCTACATTTTGTAATGGAGGAAACTGAAGCACAAGATAAGTAATTTGCTCAGGGTATTATAAATTGTAAATGGTATTCAAATTCAGTTTGTTTTTATGTTAGTCACTAAGTTATTTTTTATTTTAACTTTTGTGGGTGCATAGTAGATACATATATTGATGGGGTACATAAGAGAGTTTAATATAGGCATGTAATGTGTAATAATCACATCACACTAAATGGGGTGTCCATCACCTCAAGCATTTATCCTCTGTGTTACAGACAATCCAATTATACTCTTTTAGTTATTTTTAATGTACAAGTAAATTATTATTGATTATAGTAACGCTGTTGTGCTATCGAATACTAGGTCTTATTTATTCTTTCTATTTTTGTATCCATTAACCACCCCCACCCCTTTCCCTCTCTTCACTACCCTTCACAGCCTCTGACAACCATCCTTCTACTCTCTATCTCCATGAATTCAATTGCTTTAATTTTTATCTGTCACAGATAAGTGAAAATGAAGTTTTTCTTTCTGTGCCTGGCTTATTTCACTAAACATAATGATCTCCACTTCCATCCATGTTGTTGCAGATGGTAGGATCTCATTCTTTTTTGTGGCTGAATAGTCCTCCAAGTGTTGTGAGAAACACTTACGTTGCTTCCAAATCTTGGCTATGGTAAACAGTGCAGCAATAAACATAGGAGTGTAGATATCTCTTCAATATACTGATTTCCTTTCTATTAGGTATATATACCTAGCAGTAGGATTGCTGGATTACATGGTAGGTCTACTTTTAGCTTTGGGGAACCTCCAAACTGTTCTCAAATAGTGGTTGTACTAATTTACATTCTCATCAACATTGTATAAGGATGCCCTTTCTCCACATCCTGGCCATCATTTGTTATTGCCTGTTTTACAGATAGAAGCCATTTTAACCGGGGTGAGATGATATCTGATTGTAATTTTGATTTGCATTTCTCTGATGATCAATGGTGTTGAGCACATTTTAATATACCTATTTGCCATTTGTATGTCTTATTTTAGGTAATGTCTATTCAGATATTTTGCCCATTTGTTAATCAGATTATTAGATTCTTTTTCCTATAGAATTGTTTGAGCTTCTGATGTATTCTGGTTATTAATCCCTTGTCATAAAGTCTCTTTCCTTTATTGATTGTTTCCTTTGTAGTGCAGAAGCTTTTTAACTTGATGCAATCCCATTTGTCCATTTTTGCTTTGGTTTCTTGAGCTTGTGGGATATTATTCAAGAAATCTTTACCCAGTCCAATGCCCTAAAGATTTTCCCCAATATTTTCTTGTCATAGTTTCATAGTGTGAGGTCTTAGATTTAAGTTTTTAAGCCATTTTAATTTGATTTTTGTATTTGGCAACAGATGGGGGTCAAGTTTCATTTTTCTGTGTATCAATATCCAGTTTCCCAGCACCATTTATTGAAACAACTATCCTTCTTGGCACCTTTACCAAAAATGAGTTTGCTGTAGGTGTGTGGATTTGTTTCTGGGTTCTCTATTCTGTTCCATGGTCCATGTGTCTGTTTTTATGCCAATACCATGCTGTTTTGGTTACTATAGCTCTGTAGTGTAATTTAAAGTCAGGTAATGTTATTTCTCCAGTTTCGTTCTTTTTGCTTAGGATAGATTGGGTCATTCTGGGTCTTTTGTGGCTCCATATAAATTTTAGGATTGCTTTTTCTATTTCTGTGAGAAATGACTTTGGGTATTTTGATAGAGATTGCATTGAATCTATAGATTGCTTTGGGTAGGTAGGGATATTTTAACAATATTGATTCTTCCAATCCATGAACACGGACCATCTTTCCATTTTCAGTGTCCTCTTCAATTTATTTCATCAATGTTTTATAGTTTTCATTGTAGAGATCTTTCACTTCTTTCATTAAGTTCATTACTAGGTATTTATCTATAGCTATTATAAATAGGATTTTTTTAAATTTTCTTTTTCATATTGCTTACTGTTGGCACATAAAAATACTATTGAGGGCCAGGCACAGTGGCTCACACCTGTAATCCCATCATTTTGGGAGGCCAAGGTGGGTGGATCACTTGAGGTCAGGAGTTCGAGACCAGCCTGCCCAACATGGCAAAGCCCTGTCTCTACTAAAAATACAAAATGTAACCAAGTGTGGCGGTGGGCGTCTGCGTCTGCAATCCCAGCTACTCAGGAGGCTGAGGCATGAGAATCACTTGAACCCGGGAGATAGAGGTTGCAGTGAGCTGAGATCGTGCCACTGCACTACAGAGAAAGACTCCACCTCAAAAAAAAATGCTACTGAGTTTTGTATGTTGATTTTATATCCCGCCACTTTAATAAATTTGTTTATCAATTTGAATAGTTTTTCTTGGAGTCTTTAGTGTTTCTCCAAATATAAGATCATTGTATCTGCAAACACAAATAATTTGACTCTTCCTTTCCAATTTGAATGCCCTTTATTACTTTCTCTATTCTGATTGCTCTAGTAAGGACTTCCAGTACAATGCTGAATAACAGTGGTGAAAGTGGGCATCCTTTCTGTGTTTCAGATCTTAGAGGAAAGGCTTTCAGTTTTTCCCCATTCAGTATGATGCTAGCCACGGGTCTGTCATATATGGCTTTTATTATGTTGATATATGTTCCTTCTATAACCAGTTTTTAGAGTATTTTTATTATGATGGGATATTGAATTTTATCAAATGCTTTTTCAGCATTAACTAAAGTGATCACATAGTTTTTATACTTCATTCTGTTGATAAGATGTATCACATTGATTGGTATGTTTATCTCGACCCATCCTTGCATCCCTGAGGTAAATATCACTTGGTCATGATGAATGATCTTTTTAATGTGTCGTTGAATTTAGTTTGCTAGTATTTTGTTGAGGATTTTTGCATCAATGTTCCTTGGGGATATTGGCCTGTAGTTCTATGGTTTTTTTTTTTTTAATGTATCTTTTTCTGGTTTTGGTGTCAGGGTAATACTGGCCTTGTAGAATAAGTTTGGAAGTACTCCCTCCTCCTCTATTTTTCAGAATAGTTTGAGTAGGATTGAATTCCAATGCAAAATTCCAAAATCACTGAGCTCTCCCTCAGCTGACTGTGCAGTCTTCAAGCCACAAAGCTGC